>NC_134794.1:540000-550000 GCF_046742065.1 Oratosquilla oratoria | reverse complement strand
TCACTAATTGATACTAATGCATACAATCGACATGATTCATGCAGATGTACAACCGGGACGCCACGACGATTACATGAGGAAAGAAATGGAGGTATTAGTAATCAAGTGGAATAAAGAAATAAACAGAACAATAGGACAAGCCAAAGCTCCTGACGCTCAGTGACACTGTGTTAAAGGAAATTTTCAGAAAAGACAATGATGATGATGATGACCAGGTTCGCACTCCAGGAATCCAAGTCCTTCGAGTTTGACGTGAGACAGAGCAGGATGTTCCTGCCCCCGAGAGCAAACAAAAGAGACACCAAGGTCTGAAGGCCTCAATGGACAACACCAACACTCGGAAAGAAATTCAGTAAAGAAGACATAAAAAGTGAGAGAGGAAAGAGGAGAGCTCGCCGCTGCCAGTGCGAATCCGCCACCTTTGGCCTAGGAAGAGCTCGCACCGTTGGGGGGAAATAACTGGAGTCGCTCCTGAGTACCGGGAAGAAACGGGAGGGGGAGACTCGAGCCCGCGACTAGGAAGATGCGAAACCCGCCACGCTCCCGATTGCGCCTCCAAAGACCCTCTCCCGGAATGCCCAACAACAAAGCAAGGAACGGAGGGAGCTGGACATCAGGTCCGTTCCTTCCCTCGGTCGCTCCCCACACAGACAGACAGACAGACCTCCTGAAGATGTGGATAACGAGTCAGACGTGTAATTATCGTGCGTCGAGCAGTGTAGTGACATGCGCGAAATCTTTAAGCATGTTAGACCGGTCTCCGTGGCGCGGGGGAGCAAAAGACATTAGGGAGAAAAAAATAGTAACTTGAACGAGAGAGTGAGAAAGTGAGAGAGTGAGAAAGTGAGAGAGAGAGAGAGAGAGAGAGAGAGAGAGAGAGAGAGAGAGAGAGAGAGAGAGAGAGAGAGAGCGAGAGAGAGAGAGAGAGAGAGAGATCGGGAGCTTCCACACTCTTTGCCACAATGACCTGAAAATGATCAAAATGTGTCCCTACCTGGCGGTGGCCTTTTCATATTTCTAAGGAGGGATGGCTTAGTTAAATTACGCCTCGACTCTTATGCCCTGTTCACACTAGCGGTCCGAAATGCGCGGAAACCGCGGCGGTACCGCATAGTCAAGGAAGAGCTGCGCGGTTGTGTGTGAACGCTTCCATTGACTTACATAGTAATTGAACCGCCGCGGTTCAAATCACGGGGGTTGAAACCGCTGGTAAAACAGGGCCTAAGAGGGGAGACAAATACAGAACGCTCCCCTCGCCCGAAGCCCCAGGGGAACATGGTGGAGATATTCTTGTCCCTCATCCAGGATAAGGAGGTGGTGTCCCGCGGTAGTAAAGCTGGAACGGGGGGAGAGAGAGACTGAAGAGGAACTGCAGAAGCGAAGGTTATTCAAGGCTTCGTGACTCGGGTCCAAAGGGGTACCACTAAAACCCCTGATACAAAAGGTAACTATTAAAGCGGTAGTCGTGACGCCAGTAACGACGGGTTACTAGCAATGCCATCTTTAGAATGAAAAGACAGATAATGACAAAACCCCCCCAACGGACATATCGTTGAACTGTTTAAGAGAGCAGACTATGGGGGGGGGGCTCCACCCATGCCATTGGCAGATACCAAGGCCGTTACCTTTGCCCTCTGTGCTACACATCCTCGGGCAGCTGGCAGCAGACACACCGGCGGGACTCGAAGAGGGACCCACTGAATGCAAGGCGAGAAAAGAAGAAAAACAGGAAATAACCCAAAGTTTTATATCTTTGAAAATAACATCTGCAGCCTCCATGACGCCAGTAATAGCTCTAATAACGCTTAATAACAATGAAATTTCGAAATGATTACCTATCGGGCCGCTACAAGAAATGGCTGCGGCGGCGGCGGGGGTATAAACGAGGAAATGATATAACGTATACTTGACGTCATGGCCATTCACATCCACCACGGCAAGAACATTATCACAGACACATGATCTGGAAGCCATTATCATTATTACCATCATTATCAGTAATATTACTATTATTAACATTATTATTATTATTATTATTAGCTGTTGTGATTATGGTCATTATTATTATTATCATTAGCATTAACATTAGCAGTAGTAGTATTATCATAGTGATTATTATTATTGTCATTGTTGTTAAGATTATATTTAATAACATTACTATCATCCATGAGGACCTGAGATGGGAGGGGTGAAAAGGGTGAGAATAGGTACGTGTGTGATTTAGCTAACTCCCTTATTAGGGGGGTAAAAAGCTCTTGGTATATATATATATATATATCGTTACCATTATTATCAGTAATATTACTATTATTAACATTATTATTATTATTATTAGCTGTTGTGATTATGGTCATTATTATTATTATTATCATTAGCATTAACATTAGCAGTAGTAGTATTATCATAGTGATTATTATTATTGTCATTGTTGTTGTTGTTAAGATTATATTTAATAACATTACTATCATCCATGAGGACCTGAGATGGGAGGGGTGAAAAGGGTGAGAATAGGTACGTGTGTGATTTAGCTAACTCCCTTATTAGGGGGGTAAAAAGCTCTTGGTATATATATATATATATCGTTACCATTATTATTGTTGCTATTACTATTAATATATCAAATTACTAATACACTGAACACGATGTCGTTCAGCAGGATCTTTGAATATTTTTTCCGCTTTCCCATTTTTCTCCCGTCGCGCCTTCTTAGGTCATGAAGTTCATTCTATTCCAACAAGAACAAAGCCGCAAGGGAAATTACATTGTACGAACACAAAGGAGATTTCAGGGAAATCTCAGTTGGGCCAACCAGGATTCGAACCGGGGACCCTCTCTTCAATATCCCGACGCTCTACCAAGCCACTGCGCCTCGAAGTATATTGGATGAAGGCGTCGGGCCTTGTAGTTAGGTGCTTTTTCTCTCATTATCCATTACAAACACCTGTCGAGTTGAGTTTTCAGAGATCGCACTCGGCAACACGACCCAGACTGACCCAACCTCTACGTTCGCAAGACCTAATGCTGAAGAAGAATCGTTCTTACAAAGGATCCTCTTAATGCGAGTACTCTCTATAGTGACAGTGCCGCACTGTTTTCTCGGTCTTGTTCGTTGATCTTTCCTGCATGCTAGGTGTCCAAAGGTTGCCGACGCTTCGTCACTGCCTGGTTCCCTTTTCAGGGTAAAACATTGTGCATAAAGTGCAGCAGGGAGTGTTGGTGTCATGTGGCCATGGCTGATTGTCTGCCTCGGGCCAGTGAGCGAGAGCTCCGGGCGAGGTCAACTCTAATTGAGCAAGACCTCTCCCAGTGGGACACGCGGCTGGCCTTCCAGTTGTTGCCAGTACTGTAGCTTGACAGACGGACGGACGGCAAGGCTTCCAGTTCGTCCATCCACCCACATGGGCATTAAGCTGTCTCCCTTCATCTCCCTACAGACTTTTCTTCATCTCGTATTAAAAATGCTCTCCAGAGAGCGGGCGATCTGACCTGCATGTTCCTAATCCTAAGATCGGCATATGCTACATGTGTAGCGAAAAGACATTTATTTCTTCAATGCACTTAGATCTTCGGCAGTGTTTCAGCCACGTCCTTTGGCAACATCATCACGGGAGGAAAAAATACCAAGGAAGCTTGAGAAAGCTGAAACAGACTCAACCAATGCCCGACTGCTATCGCATTCAACAAAACATGCAGTAATAATAGTGATAATAATAGTAATAACAATAGTAATACTAATATTAACAATAGTAGTGATAATTATAACAATTACAATAATAATAACAATAATAATTATAATAATAAAAATTACAAGGATAATAATAATGTTAATGATCGTAATCATAATAACAACAACGGTAATATCTGTTCATACAAATAGCACCATAAATTATATGCTACTTGCAGAGGATGGTAATTACAATAAAGATAATTACGATAAATCATGCCAGAATTGATGTCGACATGACAGAAGAGCCACAGATGGGGGGGTGGGGAGGGGCGGAGGTTCCTCCCGGGGAGAAGGGGCGCGGCCACTGTCGACGCGGCGGCAAGTTCCCGTTTTGGTCTTACGCCCGCAACCGCGCCGCCGCCGCCGCCGCACCGTCAGCTCCCCTTTTTCTTTCCAGGAGGAAGAGGGCGTTTCCCCCCGACCTGGGCGCGCATGCAGGTCGCGCCCCCAGGGGGCGGTTCCCCTGGCTGAATGAAATCCTCCGCCGATAGAAGCACAAGCACGTGTTCGAGTCGTCAACAAGAGTGAAAGGGAATAATGGTCATTTTTTTCGGACTCCCTGTGTCCCTTTGTCTTCGTAAGAATTTTTCATCGGAGTCATGCGAAAAAAAAACAATATTTTGATACTGCTGCAAGTGATAGTATAATGATATACTTAAATATATGTAAGCAATAGTATATATAATATATATAAATTCAAAAGTAAAAGTGTGATATCAGACTCAAACTCTCATGTTCATTCTTGCCCCCATAGGAAGTCCACTAATCAAGAGTATTTGTACGTGTATATATATATATATATATATATATATATATATATATATATATATATATATATATATAGTGTGTGTGTGTGTGCGTACATCTATATACGATCATATAAATGTTAATGCCATTTCATTTATGACAATACATTCAGTCTTGTAAGCCATCAATTGTATACAAAACTGAGAACCCCCCCCCCCCCGCCAGGGACATATCCAAATTCGGGAGGACTGGAGGAGGGGGAGGCGACAGAAGTCTGGACACTGTTGCTGCTGCTGACGGTGCAAGCCACCCTCTTGGTGATTTCGTTGGGCTTCGAGCTCTCCTCCCACATGGCCCTGAAGGTGCAGCTAAGTGTCCCGTGGCGTGAGCCAGGCACTAGTGATGGTCGAGATCCGAGCTGTGCTCTGAGAGCCGACGGCGGAATCGACACTGACGCAGGAAACCCGAGGTATAGCATGAGCATGACGATCGTCGGAATCGCCCGCCAGTGGGTAACGGGAACCGCCCCCCCCCCGCCCTCTCGTGACTCCCCCGGGCGACGGGAACGGGATCGTCGCGATCGAGGCGACTGGCGACTGCACCTAACGCCCTCTTCCCCCTATCCAATCGTAAAAACATTACGGGAAATTACTTTTATTACTCCCTTATCCAATACGACCCGTCGGTGAACATATTCCCCACCAACTGACTTTCATGCACACACCCACACACACACACGCATATATAAAAGAGTACACAGGAGCACGTGGGCCAAGAATTGCTGTGTGATCGACTCCAGAGGGCGCGACAATGGCTTCAGCGGCGGAAAAGTGGACACGACGACGAGGAGGAGGAGGAATGGTTCCTCCCTTCCCGCATGGAGACCACCTCCTCCTACTATCTCAAGACCAAAGGGTCATCCTTGAATGTCTAGAAAGCGTACCAAGTAATCCTTGAATGTCTAGAAACCATTAAACCAACTGTCTTGATACTTCAGAGTCGGAGCCCTCTCTGCCTCCACATTTCCAAACAAATCCGCATCTAAGTTACATACAGCTGTTCGAGTCACAATGACAATTTCTGATTTGGCCTCACAATAATGACGTCACATACATTTGGTGTCTTTATTTACCGTCATTTTTATTCTCCCACTTCCGCCCTCCCCCCCCCCCACACCACCAGTCGCTGACAAATGTCTGAATAGCTGATGGTTTTCGCGAATGCCAGCGAAAGGTTCGCCAGATTGCAACCTATCTCTAAACGTGGCACGTCCTCTCCAAGGCGATTTTATTGGGTTGAGGGGAGGGTGCCATCAGTCGAGACTCGAGCCCCATGTGAGCAGCCTGGATCCGTCCCTGAAGCGAACGAAATCCCCGTGACCGAAGCCAGAGGAGTATATCAACATCATGTTCCTCCGGTCAACTACATATATAACAATGCTACGGCCACCCAGGCACTTCCAAGACGATTACCACAGGCTGCGCCCTCCCTCCCTCCCAGGTCCTTCCCAACCCCCCCGAGGGCTGCGCCAATACCCCTAACGTTCTCCAAAGGTGTACCCCTATCCCCTCCCCCACCTCTGACCTGCACTCTAATTTCAAGTTACTTTGGAGGTGGTATTTGTGATTCACTGTGTGAGCCCTACGCCGTCTACCGAAGTGTCCTCTCTTGCTCATGATCCTCCAACGACGCCAAGCCCCTGTTGCTCAGAGTGCCTCCGGCTGCAGTACCTGCGCCTGGCTCAGCAGGAAGTGCCCCTTTACCACAGCACCACACGGGGCGCCACGAGAACAATCACGATGATTAGTTTCATTCTGGGGAATTGTCTTACACCGGGAGGGAGGGAGGGAGGGAGGGAGGGCGGCTGTCATTTCGTACTTTCGCCACCAGTGGAAACTCTCTCCATCTGACATTACAAAGACATAACCTTGTAAATGCCAAACTGTTACAGGTTTGTGTGTGTGTGTGTGTGTGTGTGTGTGTGTGTGTGTGTGTGCGTGCTTGTATGTGTGCGTCGTGTGTGTGTTTGTGTCTGTGTGTGTTTGTGTGTGTGTTTGTGTGTGTGTGCGTGCTTGTGTGTGTATTTACCTAGTTGTATTTACCTAGTTGTATTTTACAGGAAGGGGAGCTATGCTCGTGGTGTCCCGTCTTCATATCTCATTTTATCTCATTTGTGTGTGTGCGTGCTTGTATTTGTGCGTGTGCTTGTGTGTGTGTGATTGTGTGTGTATGTGATTGTGTGTATGTGTGCGTGCTTGTGTGTGTGTGCGTGCTTGTGTGTGTGCGTGCTTGTGTGTGTGTGTGTGTGTGTGTGTGTGTGTGTGTGTGTGTGTGTGTGTGTGTGCGTGTGTGTGCATGCTTGTGTGTGTGTGCGCGCGCGCTTGTGTGTGCGTGCTTTTGTGTGTGTGTGTGTGTGTGTGTGTGTGTGTGTGTGTGTGTGTGTGTGCGTGTGTGTGCATGCTTGTGTGTGTGTGCGCGCGCGCTTGTGTGTGCGTGCTTTTGTGTGTGTGTGTGTGTGTGTGTGCGTGTGTGTGCATGCTTGTGTGTGTGTGCGTGCGCGCTTGTGTGTGCGTGCTTTTGTGTGTGTGTGTGTGTGTGTGTGTGTGTGTGTGTGTGTGTGTGTGTGCGTGTGTGTGTGTGCGTGTGTGTGTGTGTGTGTGTGTGTGTATCCGTACAAATGCACACAGAGACAAGCAAGGGGACGACGCATCTCCTCTTCCGACGACGACGACAACGACGACGCCGAGGCGACAAGGGTTGAGAGGCACTTTTGACGCCAACAACCAACACCAAGGAGAAGAAAAAGAAAGAAGAGAAATGATGATGATGAAGAAAGAGACTAGTACAACGATAATAACAACCCAAGCGACAGTAACAGATGTAATGGGAATAATACAGGATAATGGGTAAGTAATGAGAAAATTTCGTCGTCGAATTGCAAGATCGACGTCGACGTCGTCGTCGTCGTCGTCGCCGCCGCCGCCTTGCGCAGGGACGCCATTAATAACAACGACAACACAATGAAAGTCATCATGATGGCGCTCCGACAGGAAATGGTAATTATCGTCATTACTATCATTTCTCTTTGCTACACGGTAATAAAAAAGGGGGGAGGGAGGGAGGGAGGGAGGGAGGGAGGGAGGGAGGGAGGGAGAGAGGGTGAGGGTAAGAGATTGAAGAAGGAGAGATGGGAGAGTAAAGGACGACATGAAGGAGAGGAGGAATGAATTGCGAGAGGAGAGAGGCAAGGAGTACTGAGGGCGAAAAATGAAGAGCATACAAGGAGAAGGAGGAGGAAGAGGAGAAGGTAAGGGGAGGGAACAAAGGGCGCTCGAACGGGAAGAGGTGGAGGAGGCATGGTACAAGGATGACAGGAGAGAGAGAGAGAGAGAGAGAGAGAGAGAGAGAGAGAGAGAGAGAGAGAGAGAGAGAGAGAGAGAGAGAGAGAGAGAGAGAGAGAGAGAGAGAGAGAGAGAGAGAGAGAGAGAGAGAGAGAGGTCACATTTTTTTGTTCTGGCTCACATACAATTGATTGTGGCCCCGCCGAGGGTACGACGACCTCCCCGCCCCTCCTTTGCTGGAGACGCTGCTCTCCTTCATTCCGGTGGAGACCGTGCGGTTTCATTCGGCTGAGACCAAACTGGAAGAACTTGACTTCGTCCACGAGTTTTGAATTCGACTGGCGGATGCTGCTGTGGGTGTGCCAAGAGGCAGTTCTTGTCAATGCAGCTTCGGATCACACCTGAAGAAGGGTCACCCCGGAACGCCCACATGAAGATTCGTCCCCCCATGGGATCCCACTTGAGGAACTGCCACCGCGGTACGCTGAATATCAACAGTGGAATAAAGATTAGGTTAGGTTGAATGAGGGTTATGCTTATTGTCATCAACTTGTACAACCGAAGAATCGTAAACCCCGGCAGAACGGTCACCCTGTCCAAGTCCGGGTTGACGATCCTTCATGTGATCCGCGGCTTCCTCATCGCTCCCGATGTTTTGTGGCGAAGACCTCGATGTGCGAGGAGGCAGAAGGAGCAAAATAAAATAAATGGATAAAAACAAAGAAATAAATGATTATGTTTAACGTCGCGAAACCCCTTACCAGAAGGCTAGGACTGTACCCCTTACAGAGGAATTTGTAGTGTGTGGAATTTGATTAACCATACCCTTGGTCCAACTCATTTGCTCGCCTCGACCTCCGCCACAGGTAGCAACGCTCTAACCCGCTCGGACAGCGAGAACGAACAAATGAAAAGATCGATAAATAAATATGGTTACTGATGGATTACACCCTGCAATCCACACAAAAAAGTACTTTGTAAGCCCCACAGAGCCAAACAAACATCTGAATTTGTAAATAATTAATATCTATTTTACATCCTTTATAACAAGTAGATCAACATCTCTCAGGCTGCAGCAAAGGGTGATCCTACACGAACGATCTTATCGCGATTTTGCACCTCACCTCCTCCACGGCAGACACAGCAGCCACAGCCCAGTGACAGTTTGGTCAAAGACAGTGGAAATTAGTTTCCTTTCCAATTTAACCTCCCACGTCTTCACACCTACTTAACGGAGCCTAAGAAGATCTACTAGGAAATAGATCTAATGCCTAGGCTTTGCCAATGGACGGTTCAAAGTGTGGCAGTAGGCACACACAGTTCATAACTGGGAACAAGTTCAGACCAACCGTCTGATAACTGTTTTACATGTTCGCTTGTGTGTTCGACCACTTTTATAGTCCTTTGCCTGCCTCCGCTACGCTACGGACCGCAAGGCCTTCCAAATGCATCCTTCCTCTGCACTCCATTTGTACACCGACACGGGTCCTTTGGGAGGACCAGAGGACCTTACGACGTCCAAGGAAATCGCTTGGCGGGTGACATTTTATTTATTTTTCTTTTTTCTGGTGTTTGATGACTTCATGCGTCCAGAAGGTAGCTCGTATATCAGGGGAGAACCCTTATCGATCTAACCTCCCCTCCCCAGGTGAACAAAACTGCTTAGCATTAACCCCCCCCCCATCCCCACCCCTTCCTCCCCCCGCAATGCGCTGAGGCTGAGCACACCCCAGGGCTGTCGCCTGGGGAGAGAGACACGGGAATAAAATCGCCTGGCGGCACACTGGATACAAGGGGGGGAGTAGCACCCGGTGCGGAAGGGGGTTCAGCGATGAGCTACAACCTGTTCGTTCTTTGGTGCGGGGGTGTTCGCCACGGGAGGGGGGCCAGAGGCGGGTGGACACAAAGGGAAGAAGGTGCCTCTCTCAGCCCCGTGCGCCCAAGAGTCCTCAGTCACCGTGATTACCCCCCCCGCTCCACGTACATTCACAGGGGAGGGTCCATCCGAAAGTGAATAAAATCGCCTGGCGACAGGTGGATGCAAAGGAAAAGTGGTTTAATACAGTGCGGGAGACAGTGGTGGCGACGCTGCTATCGACACACACACACATTATATATATATATTCAACAAAAACCCACTGTGTTGGATAAGAAGAAATGAAATAAAATTAATTCCATATATTTC
>NC_134794.1:430000-537500 GCF_046742065.1 Oratosquilla oratoria | reverse complement strand
GTGTGTGTGTGTGTGTGTGTGTGCGCGCGCCAAGTGGCGGTTTTCTTTTCCTTGTCGCTTGAATTCCGCCACACCACCCTCCCGCTCCCCGGCGGCCTACAGCTCTCCTTTCCCCGCGCCCGGGTGCGACTTGGCCACACTTTAGCGCCTCCTGGCGTAAGATAATATTTTTTTCTTCTTCCTCTCTTTTACTGCGTCACAACCGTTGACGTGATGGTAGCGCACGTAACTGTCTTCTCTTAATAGATCATTCTGCTGCACACCCACCGACCCACCAGCTTTTGTAGACCTGGACACCGCCGAGTACGACTTCATCGAGGCTAAATTTCTTCCACACACACACCCCCCCTCCGCTACGGCAGCCGTCCCTGGATCAACGCTAGGCGATTCCAATGTCAAGAGGCTATTCACCGAGGCACCGTTTCCCAGGTGTTCCAGAGTCCCTATTGACACCCATTTGACCCTTCGTTTTTTGTTTTTTTTTGGCGGGGGGGGGGGGAGCACTTCAACCTCCAATGCACTGACAAAACCTAGAATGGTCTCTCTCTCACCGCACACTGCAGTCTGCCTGGAAGAACTTTGGCCAAACTGTGTTCCGGAAAGAGAGAGACTTTGTGGGATCTGAGGCTGGGAGAGCTGTCCAAGTGGTAGGTGAAGTCATGTCCGTGAGTAACGGTTTTGAGGTCGACGATGCTGACGTAGAGGAGCCGGTGGAGGACCATCGACACGAACTCACCATCGATGTCCTTGCTGAGTCGCAGAGTGAACAGGTGAGGGTCCTACGTCAAAGGAAGTGAACAGGTGAGGGTCCTTCGTCAAAGGAAGAGGAGGTTAGGGAGGAAATGACTGGGGGGGGGGCGCAGATAAAAGGGAATGTGGAGTGATGTGGGGTCCAAGATTTCAGTGAGGAGCACCGGCCTAACAAAGTTGTGGCTCACAGAACATCAAACACTTTGAATGTCAATGCGATGTCGCACTTCCGGAACATTTTGCAGCAAAGACAATGGACAATTGGCGCCAGTCCGTCCCCTCCACCACGGTCTCTCCGAGTAAGAAACTCCCATGCACACACCCTTCCCTCCTTCCCACTCCAAACCACTCTCGACAGGTCCGATCCATTTGCCCTTTCAGCCAGGAGTTCCGTGGGCGTCCGTCCCCTTCGTCTCCTCCTCCATCGAGGGTTTCTGCCCCTCTCTCTCTCTCTCTCTCTTCTAGAGGAGACAGGAACTCTCCCTGTGAGGAGTGGGATCAACGTCAGGGAGACGCGAGGCCGCACGATGCCCACAGAGTCGACGTACACGAACGAGCTGGCCTAGGCTGAGTCCCACAGTACAAATACCAAGTCCTTCCAGCGATACCCCAGGATTCTCCCAAGGTGAGTTAGAGCGTCGCCACTTGCGGCGGAGGTCGAGGTGACGGCAGTTCGAATTCTGCCGCCAGCGAGTTGGACCAAGGGTATGGTTCTTTAAATTTCCACGCTACAATGTCCTCTGTAAAGGTTACCGACCTAGCCTCCTCACAGGGAGGAATTCGCGACGTTAAACCGAGTCATCAATCATATATGTATATATATATAATATTATACATATATATATACACACATATATATACACATATGTATATATATATATATATATATATTCTGTTGAAAACGACAGCAAATTCATTAGAAATTAATTTCTTTCTTAAGCTTTCTAGCTTTCGGAAAGTAGATTTCTGGGGGAATGAGAGGGGAAGAAGCAAATTTCCAATTGACATTGGTAATTTATATCAACACAGAAGTCTATGTTATATACAGAATAAATGAAAATAAACAAAACACAGTATAATAAACAGAGGAGAGTCATTAAGTGACCTCTCCAAGTTTTTCCTTTATACATATTTATACTCATCTTGGTCACACTTCCCTTCACTCCAACTGAAGATGCAGAACGATCTGCGAAACGTCTTGGGTTTATTATACTGTGTTTTGTTTATTTTCATTTATTCTGTATATAACATAGACTTCTGTGTTAATATAAATTACCAATGTCAATTGGAAATTTGCTTCTTCCCCTCTCATTCCCCCAGAAATCTACTTTCCGAAAGCTAGAAAGCTTAAGAAAGAAATAAATTTCTAATGAATTTGCTGTCGTTTTCAACAGAATATTCTTAAAAGAGAATATACTGACAAGCTTAACGAATATATATATATATATACATATCTTATATATATAATATATATGTATATATATAATATATATGTATATATAATATATATGTATATATAATATATTGTATATATATATATACATATATATATATATACATATATATATATATATACACGTTGTCACATATATTCCCATATATGTAAGGTGGGAATAGTTTTATTGCTTGGATAACGGCACCCCGCGATTACGTGGAGTGTCAGATTACAGGACGAGTACTGAGGAGGACGCGTGGGAAGGAAACCTACTCAATGGAGTATTTGTTCTAACACTCAGCCTAGAACGAAGGAGAACGTTTTTAGTTAATTGACCAATGAGGTTCAACCACCATAGACGCAATTCCTATGGGCCAATCAGAGGGTTTTTTGAAGAAGAACCAGGGCGACTTGGGCGTGTCAGAGTCAGTTTTGAGGGTAGAGGGAAAAGTGTAAAGGTTGCCTCGGAGGGGTTCGGCTGAAGTAAGTCCTCTGTACTCCCCCTGTATTAGTCATAAGACCTTTTAACTCAGCTAGTAACACCACTAGTGCTTCATGTAGTGGTGTTAAATGTTTATAGTAGTGACTTAGACAGTGTTTTTCGTTGGTAAAGTATTAATTAATTAATTAATCTTCTTTCACCCCCGTTAAAAGTTTTCGAGCGGGGAATCTTCTGTTTTGAAATATATTTACTCATTTGAATGTGAACTTTTTACACACTTGAAGTTTAGTGATTGTAATCCTTCATGTAATCTTTAACTTAAATTAATATTGTTAAACGTTATTCTGTGCGTTTCATTTTTCTTGATTTTCTTGATTTTAATAAAATCAAGTGGCGACCTTGTAATTTCTATTGGAGTTATCCCAAAGACATGGGGTCTTGGGAACTCAGTCACTCATTCACTCTTACTATGTGTTACGAGTCTGACAACTTTACAATTTCTATTTGAGTTATCCCAAAGACATGGGGTCTTGGGAACTCATTTCACATACTTAATCTATTGCAAGTCAGATAGGTGAGCGAGATTCGTAACATATAAATTGGCGACCCTGCCAGGATTTTAACGGTAAAGTGAAAGAATTACCAACGAAAATATTTAGTATTAAATAGGATCAATAGTGTGAGAAAATGAAGTTGACAAGTACAGAGGAGGTATTGGAGTTTGTACACAAACAACCTAGCAAGAAGGATATACAGAGCCTTACTGCTAACGACTTGAGGTTCATAGCACAAAGTCTAGGGGTTGAGCATGCACATGAGGCAAATAAAACTGAATTAATAAGAATTGTTGTAGAAATAGTGCATAATCGAGATGAAAGTGGGGCAATGAGAGATGAAGGAAGGGCAGATAGAGAGTCTGTCACTTCAGAATGTGAGGAAGAGGAAGAAGTGGAAGAGGAAATAGAGAAGGGTGAATCTCAAAACACTGAATCTCGATTAAGCGAATTACGGTTGAAGTTAGAGATAGCAAAGATAGAAGCTGAAGTAAAAAGGGAAGAAACTGAAAAGGCTAGAGTAGACAATGAAAACCTTAGACTTCAAGTTAACTTACAAGAAAGTAGACGAGTGCTATCAGAATCTCAATTCGTGAATAGAAGGCTCAATTTTGATGTAGTGCATAACGCTAAATTGCTTCCTGAATTTGATGAATCACAGGTGGATACTTACTTTAGAACGTTTGAAGGAATAGCGGAAGATTATCAGTGGCCGAAGCAGTATTGGCCTGCATTGTTGCGAACAAGCCTCAGAGGCAAGCCGCTAAGAGTTTATGGTGCTTTAGAGGATTCACAAACAAAGGATTACGATGAAATCAAAGCAGCCATCCTACGAGCCTGTGAATTAGTGCCTGAAGTTTATAGGGTAAAATTTAGGAATCTGAGGAAGCAATCTAATATCTCACACGTTGAATTTAGTAGAGAGAAAAGAATGTTATGGGACCAATGGGTAAGATCCCGTAACATAAATGGAGATTATAGGAAACTAGCTGAGTTAATGTTAATGGAAGAGTATCTGAGATCCATCCCTAAAGAGGTGTCATTGTATCTTCAGGAGAAAGAAGTCTCGAAGTTGGAGGAGGCTGCAGTATTAGCAGATAAATATGAAATACTTAAACCTACTGCAGGGAAATTCTCAGTTACTCCAAGGGGGAGAGAGGAACAGCCGAGGATCCCACAATCAACCTCCTCAGGTGGACCTACAAAATCCCTAGAGGTCAAGAAAGGTGACTATAGAAAGTCATCACAGATAATTTCATGTAGCTATTGTGGAAGGGTAGGCCACCTGATGAGGGATTGTTGGCACAGGAGAAAGGGGATAGAGAGGGTTAAACCCATAGTATTATTAAATAGATGGGACACCCACATAGAAAGTAATGTCCGAGAGGGGGAGGACGAGGAGGAGACCACCAAAGTAGTGGCCCTCAGGAGAAAGGTTGCCACAGACGGCATGGAGAAGGATGAGATGAAACCTCACTTGAGAGGTTATGAACCGTTCCTGTTTCAAGGAACAATCACCATAAAGGGAGAAAAGAAGAAAAAGGTGACGATACTGAGGGACTCAGGAGCCCTCCAATCAGTAATGCTGAGCAGTTTAGTAGAAAAACCTATAGTAAAAGGGAGAGTAGTTATAGGCTCCCTAGGAGGCCTAACAAAGGTGCCACTGGTAGAGGTAGATATGGAATCGCCTCTATATGAGGGACAGGCAAAGATAGGCCTAGCAGATCAGTTGCCAGTGGAAGGAGTTGAAGTCATTCTAGGAAATGACTTAGTGGGTGGAAAGATGTCCCCCACACCCATAGTGTCAGATATTCCAATTGTTTCGGAAGAAACTGAACAATTCGAGAGAGAGCATCCGGGATTACTGCCGGTTTGCGCGGTCACAAGGACCATGGCTGCCCAGAGAGAAGGGTCTGAGGACCAAATGATGCCAATAAAGGTCTTGAGAGGGGAAGACGGTGGAAATCCTACCTGTAAGGACAGTTTCAAGCCCGAGGGAAAAATCCCTAATGAAAGTACCCAAGTCGAGGCAGAAGCCGACTTGAGGTGCCTGTTCCGAGAGGAACGAGACGGCGAGTCGGAAGTGTATGACCTGACTCGTCTGTTTATGGGAGAGAAGAAAGGAGAGAAATGGAGTCTAAGCGACTCACACAGAAAGGGAGAGAAGAAAGGAGAGAAATGGAGTCTAAGTGACTCACACAGAAAGGGAGAGAAGAAAGGAGAGAAATGGAGTCTAAGCGACTCACACAGAAAGGGAGAGAAGAAAGGAGAGAAATGGAGTCTAAGCGACTCATACAAAAAGGGAGAGAAGACAGGAGAGAAATGGAGTCTAAGTGACTCACACAGAAAGGGAGAGCAGAAAGGAGAGAAATGGAGTCTAAGTGACTCACACAGAAAGGGATAGGAGAAAGTAGAAGAAAGGAGTCTAAGTGACTCACGCAGAATGGGTGAGAAGAAAGGAGAAAAGAGTCTCAGTGACTTACAGAGAGTTGATCCCGATTTGAGGGATTTGTATGAAAGAGTGGAGAGTGGTAGCGAGTTGTCAGAGGAATACTATTTGGAGTCGGGAGTACTATTCCGCAAGTGGGTGGATAGTACCTGTCCTACTGATGACGCAGTATGGTCTGAAAGGCGACAAATAATGTTGCCGAAGGTCTACAAGGAAGAGGTTATGCAGATGGGGCATGATAGTCCTTTCGCAGGACATATGGGTGTACGAAAGACCCTAGACCGCATCTGGCAACATTTCTATTGGCCCGGAATCAGAAAGGATGTAACACAGTACTGTCGCAGTTGCCACACCTGCCAAGTAGTGGGCAAACCTAACCAGTCTGTGGCCGTAGCCCCTTTAAAACCAATCCCCGTGGGAGAGGAACCCTTTGCTAAGGTAATTGCAGATATAGTAGGACCGTTACCAAAAACAAAAAATGGTAATGAGTATATCTTAACGTTAATGGATACCTTTTCAAGGTATCCCGAGGCCGTACCACTACGTCGGGTACATGCTAAAGTAGTCTTCCAGGAACTCATCAAATTCTTTACAAGATGGGGATTACCTAGGGAGTTACAGACAGACCAAGGGTCTGTATTTCTGTCCAAAGAGGTTATGCAGGGTTTGGGAGCCCTGGGTATTGTTAAAGTCACTTCGAGTGCGTACCATCCCCAAAGCCAGGGTGCACTTGAAAGGTATCATCAGACCTTAAAGACTATGCTGAAGAAATGGTGCCTAGATAATGATACAGGGTGGGATCAAGCACTACCGTATCTGTTGTTTGCGGTGCGCGAAGTACCTAACGAATCGATGGGCATCTCACCCTTCGATATGGTGTTTGGGCACTGTGTCAGAGGACCCCTTAGAGTCCTGAAAGAGTGTCTCTTGGAGCCACTGGGTGCTCCGAAAGTGATAAAGTCGGTGGAGGATATGAGGAGTAGGTTGGCCTCCTGTTGGCAGAGGGCTAGAGAAACCTTACAGAGTGCTCAAGAGCGAATGAAACAAAACTATGACAGGAAGGCGAGAGTGCGAGAGTTTAAACAAGGGGATAAGGTGCTCGTGCTACTGCCCTTCCAAGGTAACCCCTTAAGGGCCAAGTTTAGCGGTCCGTATGTAGTGGTGAAGCGAGTGGGGGAACTGAATTACGTGGTAGCTACACCTGATAGGAGACGGAAGGAACAATTGTGTCACCTCAACATGCTGAAAGACTACCAGGAGAGGGACAAAAATGATGTGGGTGGACCGGGCAGAAGTGTGTGTACTGTCTCTATCGTGCCTGAAGAAGACGAGGACTCCATCTCCCCCACCCTCGAGATGACGTGGAAGACGAATGCAGAGGTGTGGCCCCAAGTGGTGGACAAACTGGGTCATCTCCCGGCTGAGCGGCGAGAGGACCTACTGGAGTTGCTGAGACGATACCAGGAGAGCTTTCGGGATGCCCCTGAGAGGACCCACCTGACGCTGCATGACGTGGACGGGAAGATGCAAAGCCCATCAAGCAAGCCCCGTATCGTGTGAACCCACAACGAGCAGCTATCATTCAGAAGGAGATCGACTATATGCTGGCCCACAACTTGATTCAACCAGCACAAAGTGAGTGGAGCTCCCCCGCGATACTAGTGCCGAAATCTGACGGTACTCAGAGGTTTTGTATCGATTTCCGACGTGTGAATGCTGTCACCAAGAAAGATTCGTACCCCTTACCTAGGATCGAAGAGTGCATTGATAGAGTAGGTGGATCACGTTTCATAAGTAAACTAGACCTGCTACGGGGGTATTGGCAGGTGCCTATGACCCCTCGTGCCCAGTCCATCTCGTGCTTCACAACTCTTGGGAGGACCTACCAGTGTAATGTAATGCCATTTGGAATGACCAATGCCCCTGCCACCTTCCAAAGGTTGATGAATAATCTTACAGAGACCATTCCTGGTTGTGTAACCTATCTTGATGACGTTGTCATCTATAGTAATACCTGGCAAGAACATTTGAGTCGCCTGGTTTTATTCTTTGACAAGTTAGTGTCTGCCAACTTAGTGCTTAACTTGTCCAAGTGTGATTTTGTTAAAGCTAAAGTGCGTTATCTTGGTTATGTCGTAGGGCAAGGAGAGGTTGCTCCACCCCACGCTAAAGTAGAAGCCATTCTGAACATAGTCACCCCTAAGAGTAAAAGAGAGGTCCGCTGCTTTCTAGGGACTATAGCTTACTACAGGATGTTCATTTATAATTTCTCCGCGTTAGTGGCCCCGTTGACTGATTTGTTGAAGAAAGGAACGAAGTTCCAGTGGACTGAGACGTGTAACTCCGCTTTTGTACAAGCCAAGAGTGTTTTGTGCACTGGCCCTGTGTTGCAAGCCCCAGATTTCTCAGAACCATTTCATCTGTATTGTGATGCGAGTAACATGGGAGTTGGATCAGTTTTATTACAAACAAAAAATAAGGTAGACCACCCCGTGAGTTATTTTAGCAAGAAATTAAACATGGCTCAGTTAAAGTACAGCACCATTGAAAAGGAGTTGCTGTCGATCATCTTAGCACTTAAGCATTTTGCGGTGTATATTCCTGTTGGTGCCCAGGTAACGGTTTTCACAGATCACCATCCCTTGAAGTATCTTAGCAAGTTTAAAGATAAGAACCTCCGCTTAACCAGGTGGAGTTTGTTTTTGCAGGAGTATCATTTAGATGTTCGTCATGTACGAGGGAAAGACAATGTGATAGCTGATTGCCTGTCAAGATTGTAAGTGTATTCTCCCTCAAGTAAACAAAAAAAAACAAAAAATCTTTTCAAGATTTTTTTTTTTTTAACCTTAAAGAGGGAGGTGTCACATATATTCCCATATATGTAAGGTGGGAATAGTTTTATTGCTTGGATAACGGCACCCCGCGATTACGTGGAGTGTCAGATTACAGGACGAGTACTGAGGAGGACGCGTGGGAAGGAAACCTACTCAATGGAGTATTTGTTCTAACACTCAGCCTAGAACGAAGGAGAACGTTTTTAGTTAATTGACCAATGAGGTTCAACCACCATAGACGCAATTCCTATGGGCCAGAGGGTTTTTTTGAAGAAGAACCAGGGCGACTTGGGCGTGTCAGAATCAGTTTTGAGGGTAGAGGGGAAAGTGTAAAGGTTGCCTCGGAGGGGTTCGGCTTGAAGTAAGTCCTCTGTACTCCCCCTGTATTAGTCATAAGACCTTTTTAACTCAGCTAGTAACACCACAAGAGCTTCATGTCGTGGTGTTAAATGTTTAAAGTAGAGACTTAGACAGTGTTTTTCGTTGGTAAAGTATTAATTAATTAATTAATCTTCTTTCACCCCCGTTAAAAGTTTTCGAGCGGGAATCTTCTGTTTTGAAATATATATTTACTCATTTGAATGTAAACTTTTTACACACTTGAAGTTTAGTGATTGTAATCCTTCATGTAATCTTTAACTTAAATTAATATTGTTAAACGTTATTCTGTGCGTTTCATTTTTCTTGATTTTCTTGATTTTAATAAAATCAAGTGGCGACCTTGTAATTTCTATTGGAGTTTTCCCAAAGACATGGGGTCTTGGGAACTCAGTCACCCATTCACTCTTACTATGTGTTACGAGTCTGACAACTTTACAATTTCTATTTGAGTTATCCCAAAGACATGGGGTCTTGGGAACTCATTTCACATACTTAATCTATTGCAAGTCAGATAGGTGAGCGAGATTCGTAACAATGTGTATATATAATACATATGTATATATATAACATATATATGTATATACATATAACATATATATGTATATATATATATATGTAACTGCTGAAGAGGACCACAGTCAGTGGTCGAAATATACGGTTTTACTCTGTATCTCAGCTTATCTTTCTCCGAGAGTGGGTTTAAGCTTTATATATATATATGTATATATATATATATATATATATATATATATATATATGTATAGATATAATATATATATATGTATGTATATATATAATATATATATATATATATATATATATATATGTATATATATATATATAATATATATATATATCTATGTATATATACTGGTATGTGTATATATCTATATATATATATATCTATATATATATATATATATATATATATATATATATATATATATATATATATATATATATATATATATATGATATATATATATATATATATATATATATATATATATATATATATATACATATCAAATCAAGTGACGTAGGTGTCGTAACACACGAATAAAATAAAACTTAAGCCCACTCTCGGAGAAAGATAAGCTGACATACAGAGTAAACCGTATATTTCGACCACTAACTGGTCCTCTCCGGCTATCGAAATATACGCTTTACACTGTATCTCAGCTTATCTTTCTCCGAGAGTGGGTATAAGTTGTGTGTGTGTGTGTATGTGTATATATATATATATATATATATATATATATATATATATACATATACATACATACAGCTTGTTAGTTAATTTTACCAACAAACTTTAAAATAAATTTTCCATAGACAAACAGACTTACAATATTCTTGAGTAAAATGCAAAATGATGATTTGTAAACAGTGTGGTAGACGAAGTCAGCACACTTTGCAGCCAACCGAACACCGGAGCCCCGCCCCTTTCCCGGGGGAAGGGGGCGGGGTCATAACCTGATCGTATGTTGACAAACATGGGCCTTCGTAATCCCGGAGTTCAGACGATGAGACGAGTTGGGCGTTGCTGTGCAAGCAGCCCAGCCTAGTTCATATTTCCATCGGAGCCTTATCAGCGGGATTCAGACGCGCACGTCCTCCACTGCAAGACTTGACGGCGTCTTTGTATAAATTTACACTATATACCAGGAGTCGTACATCGGAACTTAATTACCCCCCGTTAACCCTTCCGATGTGTAGTCCAACACGAGCCCATGGGGGTCAAATTTGGCAGAAGCGGTTTCACGAGTAACCCTCCCCATAAAGAAAGCCGACACCTACGCCTACGCTTGGCCGGCCCCGCAGACTCCATTCAGGAAGCTCAAACCTCTGAGAATGACCTGGACTCAGCAACAGTCAGAGAGATGTCGTCTCTCCAGACAATGTCAACGAAGCCAAGGAAGCCAGCCCGCTCCCAATCCAGCCAGCGCGGCGGCGCGGCGTCTTGTGTCGCCGCGAGCCCACGAGGGTGTCCCCGCTCTTTTCCTGCGAACAAGCCCTCCGGCCTGACCCGGGGATACAACGTCCTACGACCCAAGTCTCAGCTGAACCCCGACATTCACTCATAGCTACAACTACGAATATATCTTCAAGCCCTCGTTCACGTTGATTTCCACTGGGAAGCTACGGCTTGCCCGCATTCTTGGGTCATCTTTAGTCACCCTCAGGTGGCTCCACGTCTTCAAGATGTCGAATTCTACATCTGGATGGTGACGCCTCACCCAGGTCTCTGGCAGAGACCGCGAGATCCGACCCACATGTGAATACCCCTGTCAAGCCCTTTATCTCTAGCAAGTACTGCAGAGATTCGCGCACCGCCGCACGGCAAATCATCCTTATTCAAGTGATGAAATGCATCACCACTCGAACTTCTCACCCCAAGAGAACATTCCAATGACGAAAGAGGCTCATTGCCCGAGCCATATCCAGACCATCTGTGGACTTGGACAAACGGCGCAGTCCCCGAGTGTGGAGGACGAGAAGAGTCGGACGTTGCTATGCCATTCATCCTATCCAAGGTTTCCATGGAAACCTTTACGCGGGATTCAGGCGTATGCGCCCTGCACTCAGAGAGAATTTACGGTGTTTTTGTACAATATATCAAGAGCTGTAAAGCGGGGTTTAATTACCCCCATCAACCCTCATGACATGCAGTCCAACACAGATGATAAAAAAAAAACAAGGAAGAGGGAGAAAAGAAGAAAGAGGAGGGGGAGGAAAAGGAGGCAGGGAGGAAAAGGGAGGGAAGAGGAGAGGGAGAGGAAAAAAAAAAAAAAAAAAAAAAAAAAAAAAAAAAAAAAAAAACGAAGTAGAGTAAACAAAGTGGGGCGGGGGGGGGGGAATGTGGACATTCGATTTTAAGCAGCAGTGGAGTGAAGGATCCCCCTAATTTGAAGGACGCTGATTTTGACAACCACGAACTCCGTACCCTCCAACAGGTCGGCGCCCGCCAATTTAAATCAAACAAGTGCCCTTAACAAGAGAAATATCAAATTAAGTACTCACTGTGGTGCAAGCGCTACTCTACACTCACGCGCGCGCGCACGCAAGCACACATATACAAACACACACACACACACACACATGGAAGGGCGAAGTTCACGGCCGGTGGTGGATGAAGTTGCGATGGCACCAGCGCTCAGTGTTCCTTTGGCCAACATGTACCTATCCGAGGTAAGAGCAAGAACCTTGAATGCCAGAGGAATGGATCGACGCCAGATATGTTGCGGACACTTGGCGAAAAATGACGGGGCGGCCTGCATATGGCAGGAAGCAGACGCCCTTAGAGAGGTCTTGGCCAACGGAGCCCTACGAGTGTCTCTCAATGGGCGTCTTTAGCCACTTGACCCACTTGGAGGCCTCCCTCCCTCCCTCCCTCCTTTGTTAGGAATAGCACCGCACTAACTCTTCGTCGACGGCGAAGACAAGAAGCAACCCTTACAAGACCTCATCAAGGACACAGAAATCATCCACTGCGACAGCAATGATGGACGTTTATTAACAGCTGAGGCGTTGAGCATCATTGCAAATGTTAAATGGGCACCTATCACCGGGCGATGTCCTCTCCTCAAGTAGAAAAGACAGACCCACCCACGGGGGGACAGAAGACCACGGGAGACAGAAGCCAGTTACCCTTAGTAGGATGACCTCCCCGGGTCACACACACACACACCTAACTCTGCTTTATCCATCCGTGCAATCTTATATTGTAACCAGTCGTACCCTGAAGACGCCCATAAGTGATGGTTGAAAGAGTTGTCGGTGTCATATGGATCGACATCCTGACGACTTACGCCTTTTCCTCCATATTGTGAATTTTGTTGAATTTTGAAGACAAGATAGATACAGAAAGTTAAAGAAATTTTCTCTCAAAATCACTGGCGTCACATGTGCATTACACACACATATTTATGTGTTAACTATTTATCAGTAGTAAGTTGCACCATACTTCAGTAACAAAATTAGACCAGCAGCCCTTCCCTCTAATCGCTACATGTATTTCGATCACTGCCATATTAGCCACACTTGCTGAACCTCCAGATTGTAAAATGTCAAAACCGTGACTTTTATCTATTTTCTTCACTGAAATCGACGTCATATTTAATTCATGCGCAGGAAGTGGTTTTCAAAATGAATAAACGTGTAAATACACAGAAAAACAAATAAATGACGAAAGCAATTACAAATAACGAAAAAAAAAATGCAAAATAAGCAGAGTAAAATTAATTTGTAGTTGAGCCCCTCCATCCCGACAAGATTTCCACGTGCTCTGTGTTGACACGGACAACTAAAAAGAATGAACCTTCTTACGGGGGTGACTTTATCATTCCAATAATAGACTCGTTCTGGACTAATCCCTCGATAACTTCACACGCACAATGCGTCTCTGCAAACACACACAATTCATTGACCGTTTCTTTCTACACCCTACATTGTTTTTGTCTGATTTTTATGATTACTTGCTATTTCCAAATTGTTTGCGAAAACAAAATTCATTTACTTACGTTACGTATCACGACAAAGAAATCCGGAGGATCGCCATTCGGGAGAGCTTCCTAATACTTTTACTATGAAGGCAAACGTAACATTCCATACGACTGCTTCACCAATGCCTAATCCAATTAGTTTCTCTGACACTGATTCAGTAGCTCCCCTTAGAAAATTTGGGATCAAACAAAGGACGGAACCGTGGATGGCAACAGAGAATATGGATTCGATAAATTCAGGAAGTATAATAACCATTCTGATTATGAGAAGTTCCTACATTGTAGGAATAAGGTTTAGTATTTGGAGAACAATGCAAAACAAGGTTAATATATTAATAAAATACATTAAAACAGATCTCAGCCTATGGCAGTCCCTAAAAGATTTGTTGTTTAACAAATATGCAATGGCAAATCATTTCAATGAATTCTTCACCAAGATAGCTTCTAAACTAATTGAAGCATTTCCAATTAGTTCAAGTAGATAGAGTATGGTGATTTGTAAAACCTTTTTATAGAAAACTCAACACCAATGGAAGGATTTACAATTTATGTCATGTATCGTTTGAGGAGGTGGGCAAGATTTTAGAAGATGGGATTCCTAGCAAGGCTACTGGTAGGGACAACATCGTTTTGTGAAAGACGGCACTTGTATAACGTATGGACAGCAAAATGAAATACTGACTATTAGAAAAGGAGAAGGAATTATTGAAGAACTGGATATAGAAAACAAAATAAGCAGATTGTGAGAATATGGAAATAAAGTAGCTGGGTTTGTCCCTCATATCGCATCTGGAAAGACACCTATCTATGTCCCTATGGGAACAAAGGCAATTCTCCTTTAAATATTGATACCAGCCTTAACATATGTATAAGGAGGTTGGACACTACCATCAAAATACTGGGGTCCAAGCACCTGATATGAGAATCTTAAGATTAATGGTGCACAAACGAGATAGAATAAAAAAGGAAGAAATAAGGAAAATGGCTGGAGAGACAGAAGACGCTTTTCGAGAGGACGAAGTGGAAGCGAGTGCTGGCCCAAACGAGTCTACAGTTTAGTGATCTTCATTTTTTCTTTCTTTTTTCTATTTACATTCACTCGGTCAAAATGTGTTTTCTATGGTCACATCTGTGTGGAGGGTAATGGTTACTTTTCTAAATTCCTTACAAATTCTCAGAAACCTTCATTTTGGGGAAAGGTGTTTTATTAATTAAGCTTTTACACACAGCTAACATTTCCAACAGCCATGATTAGGAAACTCTCCAAAAAGACAGGTAAATATCTTGGTACACATATGCATGCATGCACACATACACACAAACGAGCACACACAAGCGCGCGCGCACACACACACAAAAGTACACAAAGCACGTGTGAATGCACGCGCACATTATCCTTGACAGATGGTGGCAAAGGCGCCCCAACCTCTAAAAATAGCCCCGAACGACGACCCTATGAAGCAGCACAAAGTTGCATGTGACTCTGCAAACCGGTGAGGACGGGGCTCATTGCATAACATCCCGGGTGACACGGTCTTCTTCAAGTGCCAAGACACGTCCGCGATGACGTCAAACAATCACAAAGGCAGTTGTCGAGAGAAAAGGCACCCATAATGTAATAGATAAACAAGCACGCACGCACGCACACAATGACAATATAGCGACACAATGGGTTACAGAACCAACAAGGATCAGAGATGTGGGAAAGGAAGCACAAGCCATATTGAATTCGCTGCTGACTAAAGAGCAGGACGCTGTAGATTCCTTGATTTTCCGATGCTCCATGTTGCACTGGAGTTCCATGTAACTGTACGGAATGCAGAACTAAGGTACACCAAGACTGAAGAGACTTCAGAGTTAAAAGACAGATAGCAAAAACGGGACATTCCTGAGCATATCTACTACCTTGGAGTGGAAAAAGTGGAAAAACCCCAATTTAAAAGACAACAATTTTGCAAAAGATTGGTTAAAACAAGAACATGTTTCTGCAAAAAGGCAGAGAAAGAAACTGTTGGACCGAGGGAAGAATACAGTATATGATAGCTAGAAATAAGTATACAAAAGAAAAGAGGAAGAAGGGAGTTTCGAGAAATGTGTAGTCGCCAGATACAGAGACAGACCTAAACTGCTCTACTGATTCGTTGATGGTAAACTGAAGCACAGTTACAAGGGATGGAACAATGTATAAAGATGCCAATACTCGAGGAGAAGTACTGAACGGTAAATTTGAACCCGCATCTACTAAGGAGTCATTTTGAGGGAAATAGGGGAAAGTGAAAGCACGACATGAAACTGGAGCCACGAGAGGTGCAAAAACCACTGGAGGGGAGGAAAGCCGCACGGCCTGACGGTATCTCAAATCGGGTACTCAAAGAAATGTCGGGGACAACTAGTGGATAAGCTGCACGAACACTTTTCACAGAGAACTGAAAGTTCCAAGGTATTGGAAACTGGCCATAATTGAGGAATTTTAGAGAAAGTGGCGACAAGGAAGTTCCCCTGCAAAGCAGACTAGACTATTTCCATTATCTCGTGACCCACAAGGTGTTGTCTGCCGTGTTGTCACGTACTGAATCAAAGTATTCAGCATATACCGGAAGCTGTCCACTACCCCGAGTATGTTAACATGGAATATTCTAAATGCATATTGTTTTTTTTTAATAAATGGTAGGTGATGTGAGTAATTGTTATACATGTAAAGAAAAGAAGAGACTTGTTAAACGATGTGGCATCTCAGGTCAGGCGACATTGCCCCGTCAATTTTCCCTTTTCTTGTCCAAGCCTTGTAGTAATTACATAGAGAAGCTGAGTGCGAATGTTCGGACCGCTTGCAGTTTCTTTAATTATAACGGCCATACATGCAAATATAAAGAAATCGGTGTCTCCCCCGTTTTCTTTGGATGGTTTAGACGTGGCAACGCTGCTGGTTTTGCCGGCCACATCCTGTGGGTCACCAAATAATGAAAGAAGTATAGCATCTTTAACCAGTGTGCTTGCAGAAATGTGTGAAAGAGTTGTAAAAGTACAGATGACAAGTGGGAAAAAGCCTAGTGGGAAAGCAAATCTGTTTTAGGAAAGGAAGATTGCGTGTTTCCAATTTGTTAAAAATCTATTCAAAAGTAATGTACATGCTGCGAGAGAAAGATGATCGAGTGAAATATGCTTACTTCGATCTCGAGAAAGCGTTTAATATCTCACAAAAAATTATTGCGGGAGTCTGAAATGGAATTTACTGAAATGGTTGAGAGACTCAAAAACAGATTACTTATGGCAATCGTGAAAGACGGAGGGAAGTAACTCGCGGAATCCCGCAGAGATTAGCGCCAGCAGGGTTCTTGTGACATGTTAATGACATTTCGGATAAATCGACCCGTCATGCTGACTTGCTTGCCGGTGATGCAAAAATCATGAGGAGAGTGCAAAACAGTGGATTCCAGGTGGTTACAAGAGGATATCGATAAGGTAAATGAGTGAAGCAAGCTGTGAAATTCATGTCCAAGTAAAGAAATGAATGATGATGAAAATGGGTGGAAAATTAGCTCATCGTTGTTCTATAGAATGGGTAATGGTATATTTACACGAGCAAAGAACGAGAGGGATTTGGGAGTGATGGTTATGGAAAAATTGTCACCAGAAGCATACATCACAAGAATCACTGGGGAAACCTATAATCTATTGAAGAACATAAGAGTAGCTTTCCAATACAGGGAGAACACTATGAAGATTATAAACGAAAACCTGATTCGCCCCAGACTGGAGTATGCTGCAGTGGTGTGGTCGTCCCACAAGAAGAAAGATAACAAAATTAAAAAGAGACTTCAGATAGGAGCGACTAAAGTGGTTCTAGATCTTCTTGATAAAACATAAGAAGAGAGAATGAATCAGGAGCTACCAATGTTAGAAGTAAAACACCGAACAGCTGATAAAAGAGGCAAAGCGACTGAGTGCACTGGGTTTACCAACGTTAGAGGAGAGAAGAGAGGCGATTCAACAGCTGTGTTTAAAGTTACAAAAAGTGCAGATATTCTTGACCCAAAAGAACAAAACCCTGAGGAAACAAAGAACACATGTTTGATGGACATTAAAAGATACAGTTTTCTGCATAGGATTGTTGGTTCATGGAATATAAATAAGGAAGGAACAGCAAAGATCAGACTTGTTACGTCTCTGTGTCTATGTAGGGTCACAGCATTACCCACTGATTGGGCCAGTCTGTGTGTCTATGAAGGGTCACGGCATTACCCACTGATTGGGCCAGTCTGTGTGTCTATGAAGGGTCACAGCATTACCCACTGATTGGACCAGATACGAGCTCTGAGCTCTTGCCCGAGGAGGGTAATTGGTACCGAGCGAGAGTCCAACACGTGATCCAAAACCATGAGTCTCTCACACACACACACACACAAACATATGTTCTTAAAGGCGGGCTGCAGCTCTTCCTTACTACGCCCACTTGAAGCTGACCGCTGCTCTCCCTATCACCTAGTCACCCATCCACGCACCTCACCCAAGAGCATCAGGACCTCAAAGGAGAGAGGGGAGAGAGAGAGAGAGAGAGAGAGAGAGAGAGAGAGAGAGAGAGAGAGAGAGAGAGAGAGACCAGCTGATCGGTGGCCAAAAGCCCCTGTAAAGGACCTGGTAGAAAATGACGTGGTCACAGCTGCACGCAAAGCGTCATCCATGGTGGAGACCCGGCAACAGGTAGGTGCGTGCGTGCGTGCTCCCAGGCGAGATCGCAAGCACGACACGAGAACCTCAACGGCGGCATCTCTGACGCTGACCCGCGCGCTCCTGGACCCGTCATATCGCCACAATGGACGGGTCATCATTACCGACCGACCGGCTTCACGAAGAAAGATTTTACTTTTTTTTTACAGACCAAGAACGGGAACGTCTATTCCGCTGCGGGGCAGTGGTATCAACCTGGTTGACAACATGTCTAAGGAGAGACGAGTTCGAGAGGGATTGCCCACACTGGAAGAGCGAAGAGAGAGGGGTGACATGATTGCTGACTTGACAACGTGAAAGGTGTGGATCAAATTGAGAGAAAGGATTTATTAGTGGGTAAAGACCTTAAGATGACATAACGTTTGAGGAACGCCTAAGGCTCGTGCGCCTTCTACGACACGACGTCGAGCTCTCAAATAACCATGGGTGTCTATGGACGCTTTGACGCGTGGTCGTGGTCGGAACGTATGAAAGCGTCCATAGACACCCATGGTTATTGGAGAGCACGACGTCGTGTCGTGGGTGGCGCCGCACGGCGAAAAGTCGATACATGTGAAACAAGCCTAAGGAGTAGTTTTCCGTAAACTTGTGGAACAAAGTAGACGTAGAAACTGAACTCTCGAAAGACAAAAATCAATCTAGTGCAAAATTTGAAAGCAGAGAAAGAGCCCAAAAGCAAGACTCCAATCCTGTGTATTGCAATTAATTATAAACACTCGCCGTTTTCTGTTTGTAAGTGTATGCGCACCTGTGATATGTATGGGTACGCGTGTATGTATGTGTGTATTTATGTAACTAATATAAACAAAAATAGTTGACGCCATGGGCCCCGTCATGTTGGTTTTCAATTCGAGTTTACTTTCTGACTGGACTATTTCCTTCATTCATCCATCTGTAGGAAAAACATCATCTTTCGTTGTATATGGGAAATCAAACGCCTCGTCTTGTTCATGACCTCAACTTCACCGTCACATGTTAGTCCCTCTGCCAAATCTTTCCTCTCCCTTCATAGATCTACATGCAGCAATCGTGTAACCTCTATTTTCTTTTCTTTCTTTCCAACGGGGGTTTGGCCCAAATGTATTTCCTTGTACATTTTTTTCTTGTTAGACTAGGAACCATTTTGGTTGTTGTTCTTTGTCTTCACTCGGTCGTTTTTATATAATTTATGTGGATATTCCCTCAATTGAATTAGTTTTCTATCTGCTTAATGAAAGGTCACTCTCAAGGTCTGTATGTGTGTGTGTGTGTGTGTGTGTTTACCTCTTTGTATTTACCTAACTGTAATATACAAGAGAGGAGGAACGTTAGTTGGGTCTCGTCTCCTATTCTCTAATTTTCTAACAAACCTAGACTCAAATTCATGTACAGTTCCAACGTAATAAATATCCTTAATTTCTAATTATTATATTCAGGTTTGAACTTGTGTATTGTTTGAGCTTGGACTATATCACTTCCTAAGCTATCCCAAGTATTTATGCATCTGTATGGAAAACTGTATTTCTTCACATCCTTTAGACATGTGTGTGTGTGTGTGTGTGTGTGTGTGTGTGTGTGTGTGTGTGTGTGCGCGCGCGCTCATAACTATATAATCCTCTGTATATAATTTACAGCACGACCATCCTCGTTCGTTCGCCACACAAGCGAAGAAATGGCGAGGCAGAAACCCCCCCCCACACACACACACACGCATACCAATCATGTACTCCACTTTCTGAGCGTGGACCGGTTCGTTGCTGAACAGCGTCGTCCTGACCGGTGTTGCCGACCCACTACCTCCTCCTGCTCCTCCTTCCCAGGAGCGATGTCACTGACCCCGTGCGTGCGAGTGAGGCGTTGGTTGACTGGCCCTCTCCCGGCCAGGCAAGGTACCCAGATCACAATGTCAACAGAGCGATTCTATGGAGTTGAGTTGAGGGACGGGGGCGGGTGGGTGGGTTGCAGGTTTCCAAATCTGCGGCGGCATATTTCCAAAAAATCAGGCGAGCCCACGCGGCGTCGACGCTTTCCTCGACATTCATCAGTACCACATTCCTTAACGTATGGCTTGCGAGGCCGTTTCTCAGATACTGAAAACGCCTCGGCATCCCTGCCTTCTGTTTACCGCATTTAATAACTTCATGCTGGTTTCCATACAATTCCATTCAGCTGGAAGTTATAAGGGGCTACAATGTCAAGCCCGGATACAAGACAAAACAGGTAAACAAGCACAACAATGATCACAATAAAACAGAATCAAATGAAACGAATAAATATAGAATACAAATCAATAAACAATATGCTATTAAGTGGCACTACGACACAACTACCTGGATGGTTACCAGGTCGAGATTTGAAACTTGGAAATGCGACTGCCTGTGCATGGCAACTTCTTGGTTCACAGACTTGGCGGTTGACGGGACAGTTTCGACTTACGTCAGGGACGACGTTTTTCCGGTTCGTCAAGAATGAACTTTTTCTGGCAGCAATGGAGGAAAGGGATGAGAGTAGGTACGTGCTTTTCACTTGGCTACCTCTCCCTTCTACGGGGGGGGGGGAGCTCTTTGTACATAGATAGGATAGAAAGGCGGGGGGGGGGGAGGCAAAAACGGTGGACAAACCCCACACCCCTGGCCCTTTTATGCAACACTGATTTATACCTTTTCAGCCCCCTGTGATATCCAGCTGAAGGAATGGTTCTCTGGAGTGAATTGAAACCCTCTATTCAAGCCTGAAGAGGTTTGCTAACGAAAGCTAGGCACGGAAAGACGAGGGCAGTTTGCAGGAGTGGCATGGCAGAAGTTGGTACAGCCCTGCGACTCGTTGAAGAGGTTGTGAGAGGCCTTGGTTCAGTGGCGGACTCGGAATGGCTAACTGATACTGAAAGGGTATTCATACTGAAGGTCTGCCACGAATATGGATCGGCGTCGGCGGCCAGAATTCCACATCAGACTTTCTGATTCCAATGTTGATCGCCTGTCCTCCCTCTTAAGATCTGGCTGGACAAGCCAGTAAAACACTCACACCTGCTCCTCCCGCCATTCTCCTCCCTGGCCACTTGCCCCTTTTACAACAAGAGTTTTTCGTCGCCGAAACCCGGCGCTTCTATCCTTGGGTACAAGACCCCGTGTTCGATCAGCATTCCTTTTCGAATGGAAGGTAGTTCCCCAGTCATGACAAATGATGCGTGCCTCTGGTCCGCAGGGGGTGTTACTGAATTCCCTAAACGAGTGGCTGCATCAAAAATATGCATTCTATCCTCCGCACTAAGTAAGCAGTGATCTCCATTCACCGACAACAGAAAACTGGGGTATGCGGAAAAGGTACAAGATGCGGTTGCCTCCTGTGGGTGACGTCAGCTAGGGCCCCACCACCACCACTACCGCGCACGCGCGTCCTTGAGCGAGGAACCGCTGGGCGGGCGAGGGTGTAAGGTCCCCATAGCTTTGTTGCCATGTTACACAGTACTGGCTGGCTGGCTGGCTGACTGGGTCGTGCCAACACAGGGCGCTTCCGCTTGCTCCGTCTAATGTGCGAGGTAGAGGGGGGGGGGGGCAGAACGAGAGAAGGAATCACGTCATGGGAGATCGAGGAGGAGGCTGAAGGAGGAGGGGGGTCAAGAAAGGAAAAAGAGAGGGGAGGGACAAGGAAGGGAATGGAGAAGAAAAGATGAAGGTCAGCGGTAGATGAAAGTGGGAGGGGGAAGGGGAGGGGAAGGGAGGAGAGAAGTGGGTAAGAAAGGGGAAGGGAAGGGCGTGATAGGGAACGGTGAGGAGGAGATGGGGGAGAGAGAAGAGAGGGGGAAAGGATGGGAGAGAGGTGAGAGGAAGTTGGGGCAAAGGAGTGAGAGTAAAGGAGAGAAAGGGGAAACAGAGTAGACGGGGGAAAGAGGGGGACCGACGAAGGGAGTGCAGAGGATGTGTGTGTGTGTGTGTGTGTGTGTGTGTGTGTGTGTGTGTGTGTGTGTGTGTGTGTGTGTGTGTGTGTGTGTGTGTGTATGTGTGAGAGGTGTATGTGAGGCGTGTGTGAGGCGTGTGTGAGGCGTGTGTGAGGTGTGTGTGAGGTGTGTGTGTGTGTGTGTGTGTGTGTGTGTGTGTGTGTGTGTGTGTGTGTGTGTGTGTGTGTGTGTGCGCGCGCGCGCCTGTGTGTGTGTGTGTGTGTGTGTGCGTGCGTGCCGTGTGTTTAAGTGTGTGCCTGTGTGTGTGTGTGTGTGTGTGTGTGTGTGTGTGTGTGTGTGTGTGTGTGTGTGTGTGTGTGTGTGTGTGTGTGTGTGTGTGTGCGCCTGTGTGTGTGTGAGGGGTTGGTGGATTCCCATCATATTCTATGCCCTTTTGGTGCATGGGGTGCTTCAGAGCGCATATCTTATGCACATCTATTCTCTTTGTTGCCGTTAAGGACATCGCCTATCCTCTCCCCCCCCCCCGCCAGGCGAGCACCCCGTTAGTTAGCGAACGCCGAAACTATTGGTTGTTGTTTTAAGAGACGATGAGGTAACTTTATGGATAGGGATGACAGGTGGCAAGGGGGACTGGACTGCCTGGTGTAGGCCTTACGGTCTTTTGCAGTCTCCTCAATTCTTAGGTTCTGTTGGGCGTTACTTCTGAAGGGAGGTGCTGACGACGGTTCCTGGGTGGCGAGTCTCAAAGTTCCTCTGAGAAAGAGGACATTTTTTTAAGCATTTCACTCCCGGTTCTTCTGTTCTGTACATGTTTCAAAAGCGTTGCATTTTCCGTCTGGGTAAGATCGGGTAGCAGCGACTCGTTCATATTCTTTGGCAGGACAGATGCCCTCGTGCGAATACGAATGAGATGGAGACAGGAGGACGCCACAACAATCACGGGCACCCCCCGGACACCCGTCCGCACCTCCCGAGGTCCTTCCTCGACTCCGAATAATTTTTTTCTCCCTTTTCGCCACAACCAAATCTACCTGTGTACCAAGAGTCTTCTCCCACCCCCCTTGCAAGGGAGGTAGACATGCAACCTCTCTCCACCCACCTAACACACCCATTTGTTCATCGCTTAGCGCATCCACAGCAGAGCACGACCTCCGAAGCTGGTTTACCCCCACCGCTTCATATACATGGCGACCCTATACTACTGTACATTCATGCAAACGTTATGCAGTGATCATGTCATCGAACACGTCGCTCCTCTATCCTAAGTAAATTCGCCTGGCGATAACTAAAGTATTAAGATGGCCCTGTTCAGGCAAGGGGTCCGCCGAGGCTCAAGCACCCGGAAGTGTCCTTGAGGCGCCCCCCCCCCCCCCGGGTTCACGTGCGGGACCCGTTGGTGTGCATGGGCACACGAGGAGGGGAGGGGGCTCGCAGTCCCCTAATCTATGTGAACACATACCGATAACACGGGAGGAATACGGGAGACAATCTCAATCCTCATATACTTGCGCATGTATACTACTGGGTGGCCGTTTGGCACCCGGTCAACCTTGAGTTAACTGTTCTAGTACATACATATTCATACTCATTCATACATATATACATACACATAGATACATATACACATACTGCACATACATAATATATATCTATATGTATATATATATTTCAAAAGGACTGTACTAGTCCCTGACCACGCTTCACGTAACATTGGAAGATCTAGTCTCAATTTCATCTAATCCCGTATTAGGCGAGCCCTCCGACAAGTTGTGTATGTTTAAGACAGATTGAACATTATAATATATATACATACACACACACTATATATATATATATATATATATATACATATATATATATCTATATATATATCTATATACAAACACACACACACACACACATATATATATATGCTTGTAACCACGAGGAAAATAAAGATCGGAATACTGAACGTTTTCGTCTATTAAGACATTTTCAAAGTACTTTGAAAATGTCTTAATAGACGAAAACGTTCAGTATTCCGATCTTTATTTTCCTCGTGGTTACAAGCATAAATCTTTATTCACGTGTTTTATGTGATTACTGTTGCATATATATATATATATATATATATATATATATATATATATATATACATGTATATATATAAATAACATACATTGATACAGATACATGTACGCCAAAGTTAGAACATGAATTCGCGGGAGATAGATACAAGAGGAGATCACCAGTCTCCTTAAATAGTTGATTTTATACTGTAATTCAATTAGAAAAGAAAACATGAGTTATTGTTTATCTCACTCGCGTGACAAATCAGAAGGGAGACTCGGACAAAGATGGCCAAAAGGGAGAGAGGTTGGGCGATGCTTTGTGCCAAGGCAGGTTCTCACGGCAGAAGGACAATGAATTAGATCAAGTCTTAAGAGCCACTCAAACCAATCGAAAGGGCAACACCACTGGACTCATTGTCCATTGGCATGCCACAAGTGATACAAACGCCCTTTTCTAGGACATGCCATGCGCGGTAATGTCCTTTTTTTACAACTCCCTTTACCAAAACAGAGTCGGGACAGAACGCTCTGGGCCAGACGGGTTATGTATAGAGTGTATTACCTTGAGATACAGGGGGTGAGGGAGGGGGAGGATGAGTCACACGAAGGCATTACACAATATTCGCACTGCTTCGACAAAAATACTGTTCTTGGCAAAGCTCCCACACGACCCTGGATGGGAGAAAATGGGAACGCCTGCGAAAAAAAGAGAAAGTCTCCACCGGTAAAGAAGGTTATGTAAGGAGAGAGAGGAGAGAGAGGAGAGAGAGGAGAGAGAGATAGAGAGAGCGAGAGAGATAGATAGATAGATATATATATAGAGAGAGAGAGAGAAGGTGGATGATGATGAAGGAGAAAGCTAATTCCTTTTGCCTTTGCATCCCTTACGTTTTCTTTCTTCACATTAACTAATCGGCATGGACTTGGGTGCGATTTCTGATTCTAAAATCATTGGTTGTGAAAGTGGGTACACATGCACACACACACACACATTATATATATATATATGTGTGTGTGTGTGTGTGTGTGTGTGTGTGTGTGTGTGTGTGTGTGTGTGTGTGTGTGTGTGTGTGTGTGTGTGTGTGTGTGTGTGTGTGGCTTAAGAAAGTCTACCACCACATTGGCAGTGATGATCTTATACATTTTTTTCTAACTCGAATGATACTCTGTTGGAGCGAGGTGCTTCAAACCAGCCATTGTGACCGAGTCATCTCTCTTATTTCCCCTGGCCTCCCTTCGACCGGACGTGACCTGACCCCCCTCCTCAGGCAGGGAGTAAGGGAACACGGACGTGGATTCAGTGGATAATACTGCACAGAATGTACATTGGGAGGACGTCGCGTTGTTGGAGCCGTGATACTTAACCATGCGTACCCGAAAGTAGCGATGGTGCGGAGGGATCGTCGTGGGAGCTTCGTTAGGCGGTATGATTTCGTCTGTTGCTTGGAAGTGTAGCTGTACGAGAGACGCACGTAGGAGTGGCGGTGTTGACACTCGCCGAGACGGGCCAAACAAACTGGCGGACGATGTCGACTTTTTGTAAAAGTGGAGGTGGAAGGTTGACATTTGTTCTTTAGTACTTGGTAGCGTGTGATTAGGGTTTTGTACCAAATGACTGGGCGGATCTCGGTGTCAAGGGTACGGTTAGGCTGGACACGTTCCGTGAGAGGATACGACGTGCATCTTTTTCATCTACCTTGTAGCTGGCGTTCATGTGTTCTTAGATTGTGTGTGTGTGTGTGTGTGTGTGTGTGTGTGTGTGTGTGTGTGTGTGTGTGTGTGTGTGTGTGTGTGTGTGTGTGTGTGTGTGTGTGTGTGTGCGTGTGTGTGTGTGCATGCGATTACTTCCAAATCCCTTGTTCTTTCATCAAAGACACGAACTTCGGTTCTGGTAATAAGCTTTCCTGTTTCTGCCCCTCCCACCTCCTGGGGTGATAGGTCGGGCACCTTAATCAAGCTGGCCGACCAGTTTCATTTCCCAGGCAGATTGCAACGCCATGCAAAGCCAATGGGATCCCACTCACCAGGACACACATTCAGGCCCACGCTACCACAACCACACAACACAGCATTTGTCCCTTTTGCCCACTTGCCCGCTTACCCCGATGGCCGCCAGGCACCCATACTCACCTCCATGGCCCTCTAGGACATGGCCAATCGTCCACGTCTCACTTTCTTTCGGCTATTTCATCACTGGGGAAAACATTGAAGTGATGGAGACATTCCCAAGAAGGGCAGCAGCAGCAGCAGGGAGAGATAGTACAAGTTAAGAGTAACCACTAGTATTTTTATAAGGCAAACGAGCCTCCAATCCTCCGCAGGGGCATCATCAAAGTCACCTTCAGTGAGGGTGCACGTCCATTCTGATCCTGAAAGGAGGATGGGGGAGTGTCTCCCCTCAGCAGCTGCCGTCCACGGACAAATAGAATCGTTTGTCCTTCGCCAGAACGAACCAGGCGAATGGAGGAGTAGGGGTCTCCATCGAGACTTTCTCTCTCCTCAGCCTTCGCGCGGGCGAGCGGCCTCCCCTACTGTACAGTATGTCTGAATACCATCGCTCTGGCGGACAGCAGTCCACACGAAATCATTCAACGTACCACCTGACCGGACAAGGTCACTAAGAAGAAACAAGAGGGGGAGGTGCTGACCTGGCGACGATGTCCTTGCAGTGGGCGGATCCTCTCCCCTCCGGCGCCGGCGCCCTGCGAGGTCACCCTCCGGCGGGAGCGCCAGCTCTGACGGCGGCGCAGCCGGAGGTCGGGCAGCTGCGCCAGGGCCAGCTTGCTGAGGTGGCCCACGAACTCGCCCAAGCCTCCCACGCACTTGCTCAGCCCTCCCAGGCACTCGCTCAGGCCACCAAGGCACTCGCTTAGCCCGTCGACGCAATCGCCCAGGCCCCCCTGCGTCTCGCCCACTCCCCACAGGCACTCCCCGAGGCCCCCGACGCAGTCGCTCAGGCCCTCCATGCAGTCACTCAGGCCGCCCAGGATGTCCCGCATTCCGCCCAGGGAGTCGCTCATCCTCTGCAGGAACTCGCTCAGGACCCTGGAGACGAGCTCCTGCGTCTGCAGGACGCACTGCTTCATCTCGGTGACCGCTCGGAGGGCTAGCGGATGCCCCGGGAGGACGGGGTGACGATGTGGGTGGTGATGGTGGTGGATAGGCTGGTGGCGAGGGCTCTTAGCAGGGCCTTTGGTCTCCCACTCCCTGCGCAGGTCTTCCAGGGGAGTGCTGAGAGGCTGGTGGGGACGGAGTGTGCCAGTGGCGGCCTCGTACTGGAACAGCTGATAGTGCTCCCTCCGGCCGAGCTGGGCGTCGAGGGACATGTAGCCGCAGCCTCCGTAGGCAAGTCTGACATTGGCATGGCCACCCAGCGCCTCCATGGCTGCTGGTGCTGGGCTCGATCTCCTTAAGAACTTCGACGAGCGTCCGTGGTGCGTGCGCGCGTGTCCGAGCACGCCATGAAAGAGCCGTCCTCAGAAGAAACGAACGAGATCGACCATTTACGACCGCTTCATCCGTGCAAGACCCACTAACGTAGTCCTCCTTTCATCGTAGCTGGGTGGGCGTCGCACCCCGTTCACTCGAACACCGAACAGACACCTGTAACTATCTTCCCCGCGCGGCCCGTTCAAGGCTGTATAGGCACAACAGCTTTTCGACACATCCACATGTTTGGCCCACGAGACAGCTCGACGTTCGTGTTGTTACTCAGCGACGTCTAACTCCTTTTCACGCACACACTTTCCTACCGTTGGCCGAGTCAGTCTCACTGCACCACGCGAGCGTCTGCAGCCGTTGGACAGAACCAAGGAGGAGCCCGCCACCATCGCCGTCCGCGTCAAGGTAAACACTGCTCGCCACGCTGCTCGAGGACAGGCGGCCCCGCCCCGCCCCGTCCCGCCTCGCCGATCAGCTGGTTCTGGCCTAACCTGCCTCGGCAACAACAAAAACTCGCCTGTCAGACATTGTCAACATCCATCCAGCAAGCGTCGTGGTTGCCCCAGTGTCGCCTCTCGTTCAGGCCGAGAGAAGCTGTGGCTCGTTAACGTCGTCTTCTGGACGGGACAGGGGCACTGCTCGGCAGCATCAACACAACGAGCAACAACAACAGGTCCACGTGCACCCGACGCGCGTCAGGGTGAGGGTGAGGGCGAGGGCGGCGGCGGGTGGGCTGGAGGTCTGGATCGCTGCCAACTCGTTGGCTGCCCACAGGTGAGAAGAAGGGGAAGAGAGAGGCGGGAGCAGGAAGACACAGTCACCGGTGTAATACAACATCAAAGGCACGCTCTTTTTATTGTTATTGTTGTTGTCAACTGTAACTTCCCGGCATCTCTGTCCTTGTGAAACATTACATACACAATATATATTCATATACGATGCAGGACACACACACACACACACACACACACACACACACACACACACACACACACACAAGGAAAAAATAAATAAAAAAAGACAGCTATAGAAGAGATTTGAAAAAGAACAGCTTTCCTCACAGAGTAATAGACAGTTGGAACAAGTTAGATGAGAAAGTGGTGTGTGCAAAAACAATACATGAATTTAAAAATAGTTTAGATAAAATGAGATATGAGGACGGGACCTCACGAGCATAGCTCCCCTTCCCGTAAAATACAACTAGGTAAATACAACTAGGTAAGTAAATACACACACACATATATATATATATACATATATGTGTTTTGCATCCGACCTAGATATGGATCAAAAGGTCTCCTGTCGGCATGCTCCGCCTTTGTAATCCTTTGTAATATGTATGTATATATATGTATATATATATATATATATATATATATATATATATGTGTGTGTGTGTGTGTGTGTGTGTGTGTGTGTGTGTGTGTGTGTATATAAGTGAAGATTTGGAGTCTGGGATCCATATTGAAAAACTGTAAACACCATACTCACCTGAAGGGTTTATTTGCCTTCAATTGAGTCTGGTGTTTACAGTTTTCCAATATATATATATATATATATATATATATATATATATATATATATATATATATATATATATATATGTATATATATTCATATATATATACATATATATATATATATATATATATATGTATATATATATATGTATATACGGTGGTGAGATAAACACCGAGAATCGTAGAAGTTTTTAATTACTGACGTTTTGCTCTTAACAGAGCTTCTTCAGAGTGTACAACCATGGTCAGGAAATCAACAATTTATACCTGACCATGTTCGTACACTCTGAAGAAGCTCTGTTAAGAGCGAAACGTCAGTAATCAAAACTTCAACGATTCTCGGTGTTTATCTCACCACCCTACGACTCATTTTGTCGTCCATTCTTCAATATATATATGTATATATGTGTATATATATATATATATATATATATATATATATATATGTACATTTGGAGAGGTTTATTCTTTCTTCCATAGCTAGAAAACTGACTTCACGGTCTTCCATTACAGAAAAGCAACCGACCAGAGGCAAGCAGGTGTCGAATCATTCTCCCGCCCGTCCGCCCTCCCAGGACCTGCAAGCCCGGTGTGCAAACACCACCAGCACCAGGCAAGTCACGCTGACGAGAGAGAGAGAGGCCTACGCGAAGGCCATGAGGGGCTGGATGGCTGGGGGCGAGGAGCAATGTAGGGGCCACTCGCAACCACCATCTTGATTCACGTGTTGGACTCGTGATCGACAGATAACCTCCCGAATGAGAGCTCATATATCGCCAGATCTATGGGTAAAGCTGTGCCCTAACACATACACACACACAAACACGCATTTATACACATACACAAACGCGCACTTTACACACACACACACAAACACGCATTTATACACATACACAAACGCGCACTTTACACACACACACACACACACAAACACGCATTTATACACATACACAAACGCGCACTTTACACACACACACACACTTCTTGTCCACCAGAATTTGAGTGCCGGCTCACAGTACAGGCACTCCATGTGTATTTACCTAGTTGTACCTAGTTGTATTTTACGGGAAGGGGAGCTATGCTCGTGAGGTCCCGTCTTCATATCTCATTTTATCTAAACTATTTTTAAATTCATGTATCGTTTTTGCACACACCACTTTCTCATCTAACTTGTTCCAACTGTCTATTGCTCTGTGAGGAAAGCTGTTCTTTTTCAAATCTCTTCTATAGTTGTCTTTTTTTATTTTCTTTCCGTGTCCTCTTGTATTTCTGTCATCCCATTTTATCAGATTCTCTCTATCAGTAATTTCTATGCCTTTCATGATTCTGTAAATAGCTATCAAATCTCCTCTCTCTCTTCTTTGCTCTAGTGTCTGTAGTTTAAGTTTTTGCAGTCTCTCTTCATATGATAGTTTTGAGAGTGTTGGTGCCAGTTTAGTAATTGCTCTTTGTATTCTTTCAAGTTTTTTTATACATTTTTTTGTACTTGGTGACCATATCGTTGCTGCATATTCCAATCTTGGTCTTATCAGGGTGATTAGGATTTTCCTCACCATTTCTTCATCCAGGTATGTAAATGCCACTTTGATTGTTCTTATTAAATTATAAGTTTCTCCAAAAATCTTATTTATATGTTTCTCAGGTGACATATTATTCATAACAATGACTCCCAGGTCCCTCTCATTTTCTACTCTTTTTATTCCTTCTTCTCCCAAATTATATGATCCTGTTATTCTGTTTTTGCTTTTTCCAAATTCCATTATACTACACTTTTTTGTATTGAACTCCATCTCCCACTTCCTACTCCATTCTTGTACTTTATTTAGATCTCTCTGTAGTGATTCACAATCTTCTTCAGTTTTCACTCTTTTCAGTAATTTTGCATCATCTGCAAAGAAGCTCATATAGCTTTCAATTCCTTCATCCATATCATTAATATATATAGCAAACATTATTGGGGCCAGAACTGTTCCCTGCGGGACACCGCTTATTACTTCATTCCATTTTGAGTGCTGATCTCTTATCACTACTCTCATTTTTCTTTCTTGCAAAAAGTCTTCCATCCAATTTAGCAATTTACCTTGTATTCCTCCTTCATATTCTAATTTCTTAAGCAGCTTCTTATGTGGTACTTTGTCAAAAGCTTTTTTTAGGTCTAGAAATGCACAATCAGCCCATCCATCTCTTTCTTGTATTATATCTATTAGCCTTGAATAGAAACATATTAAATTGGTGACGCATGATCGTCCTTGTCTGAATCCAAATTGCCTTGGATTTAGTACGTTGTTTTTTTCCAAGTATTTTACCCATCTACTTTTGATAATTCTTTCACATATTTTTGCTATTGTACTTGTTAGAGAGACTGGTCTATAGTTGGTAGGTTCTTCTTTATTTCCTCCTTTATATATAGGTACTATATTTGCTTTTTTCCAATCTTCTGGAACTTTTCCTTCTTTTAAGGAACTGCTTATTATGCTATGTATTTTGTCTGCCAGTTCATTCCTACATTCTTTCAGAATCCAGTTTGCTATTTCATCTGGCCCATGCGATTTTCTGACATCAAAATTACCCAAGTGTGTCAATATTTCATTCTTCGTTACTTCTATTTCTTCCATAGGGGGGACTTTTTCCTTCCACTCAATCTCTTCAGGTTGTATATTTTCCCTTGTAAACACTGATTTAAAATGTTTGTTCATAATTTCTGCCATTTCCATTTCCTCAGTGTATTCAACTCCTCCTTGTCTTAATTTCTCCAATTCTTGTTTGTTTTTCAGTTTATTGTTTACAAATCTGTAGAATAGTTTTGGTTGATCTTTACACTTTTCTATAACATCTTTTTCATATTTTCTTTTTTCCTCTCTGCACTTTTGTACATATTCATTTCTATAACCAGTATATATTTTCCATTTTTCAGGTCTTCTGTCTTTTTTCCATCCGGTCCAGGCTTTGTCTCTTTTGTCTTTTAACTCCCTACAACTTTTGTTGTACCAGCATTTTACATATTCTTTTTCTTGTTTTTGTCTTGGGACATACTTTTCCACTCCTTCTTTGTAAATTTTTGTCAAAATATTCCATTTCTCTTCCACTGATGTTTCTTCTTTGTATATTTCTTCCCAGTTTTCTTGTTGGAAGAATTCTCTTATTTTATCAAAGTTTGTTTTTTCATACATCATTCTTCCTTTTCTATATTGTTCATTTCTTTTCATATATTTTTCTTCATTAAGTTCCAGTTCAATCAATATGTGGTCACTTTTACCTATTGGTGTTTTATATTCAATCTTGTCCACTATTCTAGGTTCAGATGTAATTATTAAGTCTAACCTCGATGGTTCTTCTTCATTTCTATACCTAGTGTTCTCTTGTATCCATTGTGTCATTGAATGGTCAGTAATCATCTCAAGTAGAGCATTTCCCCATGAGTCATCACCACTCTTTGCTGTCATTTCTTCCCAGCAGATTTCTTTGCAATTAAAGTCGCCCATCATAACTATTCTTCCTCCGTCTTCCATTATTTTAGTTAATGCTATCTTTGTGTCCTCTAACATACTTTTATATTCACTCTCCTCCCATGAGGCTGTTTTCGGAGGCACATAATTGATCACAAATTTTCTGCTCTTCTTATCTCTGTCTTCCACTTCTATCATAATCATCTCTACTGTATTCTTTCCATATATGACACCTTTCACGTTTATATCCTTCTTAGTCAGGAACATAACTCCACCCCCTTGCTTTTTCTCTCTGTTTCTAATCCAATAATTGTATGCATCATGTCCTACACTGTTGGGTGGTAGTGGGCCTTTTAATTTTGTTTCTACAATTCCCATTATGTCCGGTTCTTTTTCTTTCAAATAATCATTCAGCTCATTCAATCCTGTTATTAATCCATCTATATTTGTGTAAGACACTCTTAGTTTTCTGCCACTTCCATTGTGTTCTCCGTTTCCCTTATGTTTTTCTTTTGTATGTCGAACTTCCTTAGTTTCATGTTCACTACTCTCCAATAGAATCTCTCTTTCTCTGACTCCGTTCTGTTCTCGTTTTTTGTCTTAGCTTCCAGTCTTTTCTGCTTTTCTTCCTCTCTTTCCTCTTTATTCATTTCTCTTTTTATCCATATCTTTTTGTGTTGTTCACTTGTTGCTAGTTTCCCTGTTTTGGATAAGATATTCTCTGCCGTTGTTTGTGACTTGAATTTAATCTTAATTGGTCTGGTCTTGTCTGTGCTATACTTTCCGAGTCTAAATTTCTCTTCGATTTGTTTCATAATTCCTGGTTCATCTTCCTGAACTGATTCTAGTAATTGGCTTACTTTTTCATTTTCCTCTTTGATTCTTGTGGTTCTATCTGTGTTGTGTTTCTCTTCCATTCCTAATATAATTATACATTTCTTCTTGTCTGCTAAATCCCTTACTATATTCTCCTTTTGTCTCATCACTTTAATAACTGAGTCTTCAGTATGTTCTTTCAATTGCTGTTTGACTATGTCAGTGAATGAAATCTTATTTCCTTCTTGGGTTTGCTTCCAATTTTTACTTTCTTTAGCTATTGTTTCTCTGTTTTCTTTACTATTCTTCTTCAATTCCTCATTCTCCCCCTTTACCTCTCTTAACTGTCTTTTTAGTTCTTCTATTTCATCAGTTAAGTTTTTATTCGCCTTTTCCAGTTCTTCCAATCTTTCAACCCTTTTTAAAATGGTGTTCATATGACCTAACCTACTCTCCAAGTCTTCGATCACCTTATCAACCTTCATCTCTAGTCTTGTCAGTCGGGGGGGGTTTGAGTCCCCCCCACTCTCTTTAAATCCCTTGAAAATATTCTCATCACTTTCTGCTATATTGCTCCTATCTATACCTCTAATCTTCACATTCCTATTAGACATGTTATCATCCAACTCGTCTTGGGGTCTTTTGTCTACCCGGCGGCCCGTCAGGGCCATTTCCTCCACCTCCTCATTACCTTCCATTTCCCCAGTAATCCCTCCCCCTCTCCTCTTTCCTTACTTTCCCTCTACCTCACGAGCAATTCCCCCCCCCCCCTGCAAATACAAAAAGGCACTTCTCTTTGCGTTGGTATCCACAATCTGCACTTTTCTTCAGAGCGTTCGTCAAGCCGTCCGTTCGTTGAAAGTGTGTGTGTGTGTGTGTGTGTGTGTGTGTGTGTGTGTGTGTGTGTGTGTGTGTGTAGGGTCTGTGTAAGTGTGTGTCTGAACCTGCCGACACTCGGCCACACCGTGTCGGACCACGATGGCCAGGAAAAGAGGGGGTAGGGGGAGGGGGAAGACCCCTAATGTCTTATCTACCCAAGTGGTATTTGACGCTCATTTTCCCAGAAACTCATCATATCTTCGCTGTAGTTATTCCTTTTCATACGAAGGTCTAAGATCATATATATATATATATATATATATATATATGTATATATATGTATATATATATATATGTGTGTGTGTGTGTGTGTATCTGGGGAATTATACATCCATATTTGTGTGTGCGTTCACGCGAGCGCATCGAGTCATGGTACACAAAAATGCAGAATTGCTCCCCCTTGTGTCACTTTTTTTTTTTTTTTTTTTTTTTTTTGCAATGACACTTTAGCAGGGAAGAAAAAGGGACGCCCTCGCATCGTCCACACATGCTTACATTCCTCCGCTGCCTCTCGTTGGTCTTGCTTCCATATTATAATTGACGCCCCGCAACGCTCGGACATACCAGCCTCTTGTTTCATCGTACTAACTACCTACTTCTACGCTGCACGCACACTCCTCCTTAAATGTTCAGCCCTGTCTTGACTTTTTATTTTTGATAATTAAAAAAAAATCTTTGTCCATTGGGATATTCCTCCACAGACGTAAACGCACAGACTGAAGCGTACACCTCACCCACCCAAAACGCGTACACACATGCATACACACACACACACAGAATGCTAAGCAAGAGCTGCATTTATTGCACATATGCGCCAATTTGTGGAACAAATTTAAAAATGCCATTCAGGTGGGCACCATAAATGAATATAAAGCAGTTTGACAAACAAGAATATAGACAGGACCCTGTGAGTACAGCTCCAATCATGCACATCAAAATGAGGGAATTACACGCGCACGCACACACACATTATATAGTCATGTCAGATTTATGAAGTGCCCCTCAAGCAATATCCACTTTCAAGTTTCGCCGCCCACTGGTCCATGACACCCCACCTGTGGGTCGATCCAAGCCCCATCCCCCACTTCAAGTCCGCAACCCTCTGGTGCCCTCTCGTGTTGGCATCCCCGGCAACGCGCGAACAGGGCTGCGACGACTCGAAAGGCACCATCCATCCCTTTCGACGCCACTACTACCAGTAACGAGACTTAACCAATCCTTCGACCTACGATGATCAACGCGAGGCAAGCAAGGACGCTGGGACCAACAGTCCAACAAACCAACCAGAAAAACAGTAAAGCCCCACATGCACCCATGACTGTCCTCATGTCAAAATGACCGACGCTGAGACTGGTACACCCAAGAGGCCTTCCCACCTCATGGCCGGAAATGGCCTTCCCGCCTCATGGCCGGAAATGGCCTTCCCACTTGCTAACCCTCACAATATCACACATACGTACAACCAGAATGTCCAATATACAAAACACTCCAAAACCACCACCAATTCTGTCCTCCATCCTCTCAAACAACAATAACTCTACACCAAACCTTGGTCAACAAAACACCGACACCCTTATCCTTCCTCCACGTATTTCCTATACAAAAAATGTCATCCGCAAACAACAACGGGCTCACCTCCCACTTCCCTCCACACTACCCCCTGCCCATCACTCTCGCATTTGCCTCTTGTACCACCACATCTATGTAAACACTGAACAGCCATTACACAACCTTGGCGCAGCTCTACCTTCACCTCAAACCACCCACTCTCACTATTCCCAACCAATACACATGATAATAATGAGCAGACATGATCATGATTAACATTACTAAAAAAAAAAAAAAAAAAAAAAAAATCCATTGCTCTGATTATGGAATCATAAATAAAAAGTAGATAACTCGAGTAATAATCAAATCATAAAAAAATGCTGTGCTGATAATCATAATCAAATCATAATCATGTTTTCCTTGATAATAATCAATCATTAATGTGATTATAGTGTAATCATAATGTGATTATAACCATAATGTAATCCTAATCATGCACAAAAAAAACATAATTAAAAATAGCAAAACTAGAATATAATCACAATCAAATCATAATCACAAAAATGAAAAACAAGTAATCATAATTTAATCAAAATCAAATCAAAATTATTTTTTATAATTATGCCCATGTCTATTAATAATGAGTATAATAATCTAATGAAATAGGTATCTGAAGTTGCATCAGCCTCATCACACAATTAAAAACATCCCTGAAACAGAAAAGTAATATACAATATCACAAAAAAGTCGAGAAAATGGGGCAGAGGAATGAACAAACATGAGGTGGGGAAAAAGAGGCAAGATAAAGGGAAGAAAATACTAACCTGAGACTTCAAGCTTGTAATGCTGGCGACCACTATCGGTATATTAACCAAAGGTTTGGCTTGTTTATGCTCACTACAAGAAGTTTTAGTCCTTGATTTGCCAACCTTACGAAGCTTCCTCGTTTTCTTGCACTGGCACTCTTCGCAGAACACCAAGAAGAGCTCTATTTGGGCGATCGTGATGTTGGCATATTTCTTTGCCATTAGATTGACCAAGGTTTGCCTGCCCCTGTGACCACTGGTAATATGCGCTGCATGGATCACATCAAAAACCTCTTCGGCACACACGAAGCTCAGGTCTGTCCCCTTCTTCATCAGCCTTGGCACTGGAGTCTCCTGACCAGGCGTCCACATGATTTCGAACTTCTTCAAGAGGCGATAGTCCCTCGCACTCTTCTTCACGCTGGGTTGCTGGAGTTCGCTCAGCCGTTTGGTGATGTGGTCATAGTCCTCTCTCGACAGTAAACCCGACGTGTTTGATGCCTTGTTGTGTTCTAACTCCACCAGCTTGGCAAGGAACCTCTCTTTCCTTTTGTTCATTGTTCGGATCCGCATACTACAAATCAAAGCCTGAGGCAGAGTTACGATAATATGCCTACACTTCTTAAGGAAAGTTGATTTTTAATTCTATGATTGGCTGTAAAATCCAAAACCGCTTTGAATTTTGCTGCGTGACTAAAACCGTTGGGGAGAGTATTTACTATATTTTCCTGTCTAAGGAACAACTACAATTAGCCACGCTGACAAAGCCTGTTGACAGGAGACCTTTCAGTCCATATCAAGATTGGATGCGAAAAAACTTACATGTATATATGTGTGTGTGTATATGTGATCATTTTTATGACAGTCACATGTACAAATCGAACCTACGTCTTTACCCATCGGTAAGATAACCTTGCACTGGCAATGGCTGAAACAGTAGGTTCAAATCCTACATGCAACTGTCATAGATTATCAGATTAATATTGCTGTCACTAGAGAGTTTCTCACGCACACATATATGTACATGTATATACATACGTAATATCACCACAGAAGAGAAACTTATAGACAGTAAGTACTTTCACGAATTTACATCTTCAGACAAAGTAAGACATACAAGTACGGTTAAATACATCAAAAGGAAGGAAAATGAACATTGTGGAAACAGCAGGGGGGAAAGGAGGAATGTACAAAAGATTAATGTATGACCTTACCTTCCTCGATTAGACCTGACTAAATATGGTTCAATCTGTAGGATACTTTTTAATCACCAACTCAGTCAACAACTGATCATATTTGAAGTCTCCATAGCTTGAGATTACATTTCAATCATATGTGCCTGAGATTAAACATGATTCCACAAGGTTAATTTTCCTTCCTTTTCATGTATTTATCCATATTTTTATCTGTCTTACTTTGAAGATGTAAATAATGTATGGTAATTAAGGTTCAATAATTTCAAGAATGTCAGAGAACTTACCTGGTTGAGTTCTCAGACAATATGTTTGAAGTTAAAGTTAATTATTAAATGGCTTCGTACGAACTGTAAAATTCCTTAGCCGAGGTTTCTTATGAGAAGCGTCTGGTACCAGCGCTGAAGGTGATCTCGCGTTCAGTTCACGAAACGTAGTATTGTTCGGCAGGAACTTCTTACGAATTCATAAAAGTTTCGAAACCACGGGACGACTTATACTTTAAGTAAATTCTCAAAGTTCCCGATTATTAACCAAATTTACAACATAGGTTTAATAAAAATAAAGAGGGAGGGGAGTTTAATAGTATCTTAATTAAAGTTACGATAGTGTGGTACGGAGTTTCAGGAAAGGTTCCCGATTCTAAATTAAACAAACCTTCGGGAAATTGCCGTAACTTAAGGCAAACAATGCAATTCCCGTAACAACAATTACCACAAATGAAAGCATTTACTACCTACAAGTTTCTCTTCTCCTGTGGTGATACTGCATAATTTGTTTTATGGTATTGTGAAAAACTATTCAATACACACACACACACACACGTCGGTCGAAGTGACAACGCAGTTTGGAACTCCAAGAAAACTTCAAGTTTCAACGATCTCATCAATGAGGGAGCACCTTTGTTGTATTAGTAGGGAAGGGGAAAGCTCGTGGTGTGGTGGGAAGGTGAACAAAAAGGAGAAAGGTGGGGGGGATTACTGAGGGAAATGAAGGAAATGAGGAAGGTGACGAATGGGTTCCCCTGGACATCAGGAGAAATGTCAAAAAGAGGGCTGCAGATGACGCAGAAGTTGAAAATATCAGTAAAAGCATTAAGTTTAGAAAGATAGATAAGAACAGCACAATAGAAAGTGGAGATAATAATTTCCATGGATTTAATGAGGGGGGGAGGGATGCCAACCTACCCTGATTAGCAAGTCTAGAGGAAAAACTAGAGAAAATGACCAAGCATTGGGAGGCTAGGTTCAGACAACTTACACAGATTACGGAGAGTTGATAAATTGGAAGAGCTAAAGAAGGAGAACCAAAACCTAACTAAAGAAATAGAAGAATTAAAAAGAGTTAAAAGAAGTAAAAGATGAGAATGAGGAATTAAAGAATAATGATAAAGAGAATAAAGAGTCCATGGCAAACAAAGCACAGGGTTGGAGAAAAGTCCAAGAGAATAACAAAGTTGTATTTACAGATATAGTGAAACAACAGATGAAAGAAAAAAACTAAGGACACAATTATTAAAGTGATGAGAGAAGAGGAGAATATAGTAAGAGACTTAGCGGACAAAAAGAAATGTATAATTATATTAGGGGTGGAAGAGAAGTATAATGTAAATAGGACCACTAGAGTAAAAGAGGAAAAGGAAAAGGCAAACAATATATTAGTTGTTCAAGAGGATGGACAAGAAACAGGGAAAGAAATTGAAGAAATACATAGACTAGAGAAATATAATACAGATAAGACCAGACCAATTAAGATCAAATTCAGGTCACAAACGACAGTAGAAAATATCTAAGCAAAAACAGGGAAACTAGCAGACAGTAAACAATATAAACAGGTATGGATAAAAAGAGAAATGAATAAAGAGGAAAGAGAGGAGAAAACAAAAAGACTAGAAGCTAAGGAAAAAACGAGAAAAGAACAGAGTCAGAAAAAGAGAAATTCTATTGGAGAGTAGTGAATATGAAAGTGAAGAAATGGTTCATAGCAGAGAAAAACAGAAGGGAAACAGAAAACACAATGGAAGTAGCAGAACATTAAAAATGTCTTATACAAATATAGATGGCTTAATAACAGGCTTGAACGAACTGAATGATTACCTAAAGGAAAAAGAACCGGACATAATGGGAATTGTAGAGACAAAATTGAAAGGTCCACTACCACCTAACAGTATAGGACATGGTGTATATAATTATTGGATTAGAAACAGAGAGGGTAAAACAAAGGGGTGGAGTTATGTTCCTGACTAAGAAAGATATAAATGTGAGGAATGGCACATATGGAAAGAATAGAGTAGAGATGATTATGATGGAAGTGGAGGATAAGGATGGGAAGAGCAGGAAGTTTGTAGTAAATTATGTACCTCCTAAAACGGCCTCGCGGGAAAATAAAGAACACAAAAGTATGTTAGAAGACACAAGGATAACACTAAATAAGATAATGGAAGATGGAGGAAGAATAGTTATAATGGGTGACTTTAATTGTAAAGAAATCTGCTGGGAAAAGATGACAGTAAAGGGTGGAGACGAACTATGGGGAAATGTACTACTTGATATGATTATAGAATACTAGGTATAGAAATGAGGAAGAACCATCGGTACTGGAACTAATAATCACACCAGAACCTTAAATAGTGGACAAGATTGAATATAAGACACCAATAAGTAAAAGTGACCACATATTGGTTGAACTGGAACTAAATGAGAAAAATACATGAAAAAAATGAACAATATAGAAGGGGAAGATTAATGTATGAAAAAAACAAATTTTGATAAATTATGAGAATTCTTTCAAAAAAGCCGACTGGGAAAGAATACACAAGGAGGAAACAACAGTAGAAGAGAAATGGAATATTTTGACAAAAATTTATATAGGATTGGAAAAGTATGTCCGAAGACAAAAGCAAGAAAAAGAATATGTAAAGTGCTGTGAGTAAATTTTGACGCAGCCCGAAGGGATTTCTCCCTGTCCTCTCCTTATATGCAAGGGGGGACGGAGAGGGAGGGTCGCCAATTAAATGAAGCGGCCTTGCTGTGGATGTGCTGTGTCTTGCGACACTGCTTCTGACCCAGGGCGGTGGGCAGGGTGCAGGGATGACCCGTCATCCAGGAGGTGCTCAGATGAGAGGGAGGGTGGGAGGGGTGTGGAGTGTATTTAGGGATGAAATGGGTGGGAGTGTTTTTATGCCTTTCCCTTTTTGGCTACCTCCCTTGGAAGGGGGAAAAAGCCTTGGTATATGTATGTGTACAACAAAAGATGTAGGGAGTTAAAAGACAAAAGAGATAAAGCTTGGATTAAATGGACAAAAAAGACAAAAGACCTGAAAAATGGAAAATATATACTAGTTATAGAAATGAATATGTACAAGTGTGCAGAGAAGAAAAGAGAAAATATGAAAAAGATGTCATAGAAAAATGTAAAGATCAACTAAAACTATTTTATAGATATGTAAACAACAAACTGAAAAACAAACAAGAATTAGAGAAACTACGGGAAGGAGTTCAATACACACAGAGGAAATAGAAACGGCAGAAATTATGAACAAGCATTTTAAATCAGTGTTTACAAAGGAGAACATGCAATCTAGGAGGAGAAAGTCCCCACTATGAAAGATAGAAGCATCAAGGAATGAAATAATGAAACGAGTAATCTCAATGTCAGAAAATCACATGGACCAGTTGAAATAGCAAACTGGATTTTGAAAGAATGCAGGAATGAACTAACAGACAAAATACATAGCCTAATAAACAGTTCATTGAAAGAAGGAAAAGTTCCAAAAGATTGGAAAAGAGCAAATATAGTACCAATATATGAAGGGGGAAACAAAGACCCTAATAACTATAGACCAGTCTCTCTAACAAGTACGATAACAAAAATTTGTGAAAGAATGATCAAAAGTAGATGGGTAAGGCATTTGGAGAAACAAAAAAAAAAAAAGTACTAAATCCAAGGCAATTTGGGATCATGCGTCACAAACTTAATGTGTTTCTATTCAAGATGTAATACAAGAAAGTGATGGATAGGCTGATTGTGCATTTCTAGACCTGAAAAAAGCTTATGATAAGGTACCATATAAGAAGCTGCTTAAGAAATTATAAACTGCAGGAGGAATACAGGACAAACTAATGAAGTAGATGGAAGACTTCTTGTATGAAAGAAAAATGAGAGTAGTGATAAGAGACCAACACTCTAATTGGGATGAAGTGATAAGTGGTGTTCCACAAGGAACAGTTCTGGCCCCAATAATGTTTGCTATATATATTAATGATATAGATAAAGGAATTGAAAGTTATATGAGCTTCTTTGCGGATGATGCAAAATTGTTGAAAAAAGTGAACACTGAAGAAGATTGTGAGTCGCTACAGAGTGACCTCAATAAAGTATGAGAATGGAGTAGGAAGTGGGAGATGGAATTCAATATTAAGAGGTGTAGTATAATGAAATTTGGAAGAATCAAAAAAAGAATAGTGGGATCATATAAATTGGGAGAAGAAGAAATAGATAAGTAGAAAACAAGAAAGACCTAGGAGTCATTATTATGAATAATATGTCCCCTGAGAAACATAAACAAGATTTTTGGAGAAACTTATAATTTAATAAGAACAATCAAAGTGGCATTTACATACCTGGATGAAGAAATGGTGAAGAAAATGCTAGTCACTTTGATAAGACCAAGATTGGAATATGCAGCGACGACATGGTCACCAAGTACAGAAAAATATATGACAAAACTTGAAAGATTACAAAGAGCAATTACAAAATTAGCACCAACACTCTCAAAACTATCATATGAAGAGACACTAGCAAAACTTGAGCTACAGACACTAGAGCAAAGAGGAGAGAGGAGATTTGATAACTATTTATAGAATCATGAAAGGCATAGAAACTATTGATAGAGAGGATCTAATAAAATGTGATAGTAGAAATACAAGATTACACGGAAAGAGAATCAAGAAAGACAGTTATAGAAGAGATCTGAAAAAGAACAGCTTTCCCCACAGAGTAATAGACATTTGGAGCAAGTTAGATGAAAAAGTGGTGTGTGTAAAAACAATACACAAATTTAAAAACAGTCTAGATAAAATGAAATATGAAGACGGGACACCACGAGCATAGCTCCCCTTCCCATAAAATACAACTAGGTAAATACATGAAATATTTAAATTACTTGACAAACTGATAGAGAAAGCCTCAAGGCCTGATGGGATCTCAAATTAGACATAGAAAAATTGTAAAGAAAAATTACTAGATAACATTCTTCTGCTGATTACATATTCTCTGAAATAAAGGAGGGTGCCATTGGACTGGAAATCTGCAAATGTGGTACTAACAGTCAAAGGGAGATACCAATAAATTATAAAACAGTGCCTTTGAACAGGAGGATGGCTAAGATGTCTGTAAAAATCATAAAAGGCAGATTCATAGAATAATTGAAAGAGAAAAGATTCTTGGTTGACAATCTATTTGGACTTAGAAAGGGAAAGTCTTGAGTAAATAACTATTCAATTTTTGTTCTAGAATGAAAGGGTGTGTTGTATAAGGTTCAGTGGATTGTATATACCTGGGATTGGAAAAGGCTTTGGACAAAGTTCCAAAACAAATATTAATATGGAAGACAGAAAACATTGGAGTATAGAGGATTGTTAAAAGACAAGTGGATGAAAGAGAGCAGTAGTGGGAGACAAAGGGTTGGACCAGAGAGGAGGGACTACTGGGTTACCACAAGGTTTGGTTCTGACATCTGTGATGTATCTTCTGTATATCGGTACAGTGAATGGAACAAGTACCTATACATGGATGATGTTAAGATTGTGAAGGAAGTGAAAGATTCTAAACAACTACAGGAAGACCTGATAAGGTTTATAAATGTTACCATGAACTCTGACACAAAGAAATGTAAAACATTAGAAATAGGTTAAACATATATACACACACACGCACACACATATATATATATAAATATATATATACATACAGACGCTCCTCTACTTACATTCATTCATTTTACGTTTTTTCGATTTTAAGTTTGCACTGACTAAAAAAAAAATTGTAAAAAAAAATTTGAGTGAATTTTTTAGTTTAGCGCTCTCTCTGTAGTTCAAACGATATTTACGCATGACGCTGCGTCCATTGTTTACATGGCACAAACGACAGACTGAACGTTCCTTGCCTCCTCCTCCTCCACCATCTCAATTTATGTTGCTTGAATTTAATTTATTTGAAATTAATGTTATCATTTTACAATGTTATTTGTATAATTAATGATTTAGGGGTGTTTTATAAGATATGGTAATAGAATTTACGGATGTATGGTACAGTAACAACTTACGTTCATTTTCAACTTACGTTCCGCCGTTCGGAACGTAACTAAAACGTAAGTTGAGGAGCGTCTGTATATATATATATATATATATATATATATATATCAGTAATAAAAAAAAATATATATATATATATGTATATAATAAAGAGAGATGAATCATTAGCAAAGGTATGAGTAAAGGAAGAAAGTATTTAGGGATTCTGTGTAGGAGTAATCTTTCACCAGAAGGTCACATAATGAAAATAACAGGTGAATATAAGAATGACATTTCCTTATATAGATAAGGACATGTTAGAAAATATATAATTGGAAGTCTAATTTGCCCTAGACTGGAATATGCAGCAGTGGTACGGACATTAAATTTAAAATTGGACAATAGAAAACAGAGAATATAAAGGGCAACTACCAAGATAACCCAAGCCTAAACGACAAAATATATGAGAAAAGAGTGAAAAATGTGGGGTTTCCCAAACTGGAAGAGTGAAGAGTAAGAGGTTACATGATAATATTTAGATCAGAAAAAATTAATGGACAAATTGGACAAAAAGGACCTACTGCTATGGGAGGTCAACAAGAGGTCATAGTAAACAGTTGATAAAAAAAAAGAAAAAAAAAAAGCAAGGTTGCTTATGAGATGGAAGAAAGTATAGCTTTCCATATACACACATATATCTGTAGAACAAATTGGATGAAAATATAACCCGGACAAACAACAAACAAATTTCTGATAACTGGAGTCAAAGGGACATTACTTAAAGAGCACAGCTCCAATTCCGTAAACTAAAGCTAGATAAACACATAAGTATGCACACAATCACATAATGTATATACCCCCAGACTGAACTATATATGAAGTAAAATCTAAGTAGGATAATTGGGAAATAAGGATATAATCCTAGTTGGAATCTTACATGAATTTGAAGATAGCCAGTATGATAAATTGGAGAATATGAGACAGGACCCCCCAAAACATTATTCCTTTCCCACAATTTGATTAACACAATTAGGTAAATACACATGCTCACACACACATACACATATATGCATACACACATACATACACAATGGCCAATGGGTATTGCAAAAACATTTTGACACTATTTTTGCATGGAGCCAAGAATGGAAAATTAATTTCGATGCAAAAAAAAAAAAAAAATGCAAAGAACTGGAAATAGATTATACTAAAGTCAATCCTTAAACTATTCCTTGGGAAGTAAATTCATTATAATAGCAAGAGAGGATAAAGATTAGTGAGTGTTGATAAAAAAAATTCAGTCACCTGACAGACATAGCAGGATTGTGAGAGAGGCGTACGTTACGGACTGCTGCAGAAGATTAAAGTGGTTTTCCACTACATGGATGAAGAGGTAATGAAAAAACTCATCAAAACCAAGATCTGTCCAAGACTGGAATATGCATGTCACTCTGTGGTAAGGTCCCCACACAGAGTAAAATGAATGTTTTGGTAATGTGATCTCTTGGGTATTATGATATTGTTAATGTAATTTGTGATATCTAATTATGAAGTTAGTGTTCTCTCTCCTCCACTGAGAATTTACATTCAACATTGGTCAACTTATAAACTTAATTCACAAGAGAAGGATATAAGTAAGATCAAGAGCATACATATAAATTTTCGGAAGTGCACACCTTAGCGACATAGCATTAGAAAATAAAATTTTGTTATTATAAAGTATAATACATCCATGTAATAAAAGTTTTTCTTGACGGAAATCAATGGCACAAAAGGTTGCTAAAAGCGATACCCTTACAAATAAAATGGAGTAGCTGGGGGCTGTTTCAGACGCCATTTTTGTTTTGGAAAATGCGGTGGTCGAAGAAATTACAGTATTATAAATTCGTCTATTCTAACCTAACCTACACTACCATTTAGTAATGGGATACCTGTAATTCTGTAGGTCATCCGGGTCATCGTCATCATCAGGAATGTTGACGGCCGGATTTGGTATCCGATCGGACTGCGGGGTTGCATAGCTTTAAGAAATGCATGAATCTCAGCTCCGTACCACTGTTTTAAAAATATGTACAGTGCGAGGTTCTGACGAAAGTACTGAGGGCGTATTCCGATCCTATGGTCACACTTTGGTTCAATAGTGTACTTGTTTTTGCCGGGACTAGACAACGTGGCGTCTCGATCCTATGATAGAAGCTTCGTTCGGTAGTGTACTTACTTTTAGCAGCTTTTTTCTGTTGATTTCCGCCTAGAAAACCGTGTTACATTGATCTATTATAATTAATAAAATCAACATTTAATTTTCTAATACTATATCGTGTCGGTATGCACTTCCGAAAAAATATCTACATGGGGCAGCAAAAAAAAATTGGTCCCCAGTCTGGCAGATAAACCATGAGAAAAGAATAAATAGACTGGGTCTGCCAACTTTGATAGATTGAAAAGAGGTGATATGATAACAGTATTCAGGTCACTAAAGGGAATAAATTACATTGACAGATCTCCTAATTAAGGTTGGGTGATAGGGCATGTCTAGGCGAGCTCCGCAGAATATAAGATAATAACGTGGGCTCCACTTGCCTTTGATTTCGAAGTGAAAAAAATATTCGAATGAAGATAATACTAGCTTTACAAATAGGCGAACATTAGACAACACGAGTAGCAATTGATAGGATACTAGTTCAAAGAAAGATAATACTAGTTTTCTAGTTTTGGGAATAAGACACATAGTGTGATATTTTACAAGTGCATTTGCTAATAGAATAAGTACAGTAATAACGGAAACAACTAAACTTACTATAAATTCATAATCAAACCTGCATGAGTGATAGAAAACAACAAGAATTAATATAAAAACGCAGGCATAGAGGAAGAGGACGACAAGGACCGAGCCACCAGACAAGAACTAGCAACAGTGGGGATGGAATAACGCCATTGTCGCTACCCAAGACACAACAGGATAAACGAGGTGGACCATAAATGCCCTATGTGCAAAACTCAGGTAGGAGATGAAAATTTAAAATTAAATGTAATTGTTGTTACAAATAGTACTATATCCACCGTGAGAACATGACAACGTATGTACAGGGTGGCCTGAATGTCTTGTTACCCCTACCGAATAGAGGTACAAGTATTACAGTAATACAAAATACATGACCTAGATCCAGGCTGCTTGTAATTGTATGGGCACATGAGCGTGTGCATTCAGGCAAGAGCATGGGGGCTGTGCGATGACATTACTGCGATAAGAACATTTTGTTCCAGTGTTCTTATTTTGTTCTTTTGTTCTTACAGTAAACAAATGATTCCAGGACATGTATTTTATATTTTGTAGGGGTAACAAGACATTCGGATCTCCCTGTACAATGCACTAATGGTTTTGGCAGACGAGGATGGCCAGATTCACTGTTACTGCATAGGTTGTAATTCTAGGGCTCTAAACGTAATACAAATGGTTGACAACCTTATGGAGAGCAATAATCTTATAAATACCAAGCTGCAGGAGGTAGTGCCTCATGTTGACAATATATAATAGGGAAGAACTCAGCCAACTATGGAGAAGTACAGAGAAATGATTAGAAAAGAGATTTATGAAATGAGAGAGAGGGAGAAAAGGGAAAGTAATTTAATTATAAATGGTATTGGAGATTTAGAAGACACTGGAGGGAACGACCCCCAAGTTATTGGGTCTGTGGAAAATAATGTACAGGTAGCAGGCCACATGATTAAGAATGTACTAAGCAATGCTGAAATAATTGGGAGTAAGAAATTACCAGAAACAAAATCTAAGAACCAATGGAGGTTGAGGTTGCTCCAAATTAAACTGAAATACAGGGATCAGAAGTTCAAGATCCTCAGATATGCAAAACATCTATGCACCAATCAGGCCTGGAAATATGTTTATATAATTCCTACAAGACCAAGATTGAAAAAACAAAAGATTATGAATTGCAGAAAGAATGTTAAGACAGACTTTACCAAGGTGAAAAAACCTATTGATCAAGCAAGGGGTAATTGTGATATTACAACCCAAAGAAGGAGGTCGGCTAGTAGAGGCCAGCCAGAACGGGAAGTCTCAACTAGATCCATATGAAACCAAGTACTAAATATCAATGAGAGAAGTGAACAGTTCACATTATAGATAGACTTAATGCAAGGAGTACTAAATAACATGTATAAAATGGTACAAATAGCACTCTTTTTAACTGTTCAATGCACACAGCTGAATAGATAAAATGCCAGAATTAGTGTTTAGGAAAAAATATTATTACAGACACTGGCCAACACATTAATGATGCAGAAATACATCTTAAGGGCTATGACATGTTCAGAAAGGACAGGAAAAATGTAAGAGGTGCTGGATATATCATGTTATAAACAATCTCCAAGCTATGCTAGCAGCAGGTGTTCAGGAAGAACAAGAGCCCTGTGAATCCATGTGAGTTGAAATTACCTACAAGAAGAACATCTACTTATTGGGAGTATGTAACCCCAGCCCTGCAGTATCGAGAGACCATGAAGAAAGCCTACTGTATAAAATGGAGCTTATATGTAATACATACATATACCAAAGGCTTTTTCCCCCTTACAAGGGAGGTAGCCAAAAAACAAAGGCATAAAAACCATTCCCACCCATTCCATCCCTAATACACTCCACTCCCCTCCACCCTCCCTCTTATCTTGGCACCTCCTGGATGATGGATCATCCCTGCATCTTGTCCACTGCCCTGGGTCAGAAACAGTGTTGCAAGACACAGCACACTTCATTAAATTGGCGATATAAAAATTTCATCATTGGGAATTTTAATTAGAGCTCAAATAACTGGGAGACACTCCACACTGGCAGGAGAGGCGAAAGATTCCTTGGAATGGTTATGGATAATTTTCTTACCCAACATGTAGAGCCAGCCCAGGAGAGAAATATATTGGACCTTATCCTAACTTAAGAACACAATCTAGTAAATAATGGAGTTGTCACAGTACCTTTAGGAACAAATGACCACAACACTATAGAATTTAGAATTAGAATGGAAGTTGAGACTAAAAACTAGTGCACAAATAGTTGTAATTACAGGAAAGCTAATTGTAAAGTCATGAGAAAAGAGTTTACAGTCATAGGCTGGAACAGCAAGTTTATAGATAAAACGGCAAGAGAAATATGGAACATCTTCAAGTTAGAACACAACAGAATAATTAATAAGTATATGCCCAAAATTAAATGCAAAACATCTAACAAGAATCCAGTTTGGTGGAACGACCAAATATATAGACTCCAGAGGAATAAAACCAGATGATGGAAAGCATTCAAAGAAACTGATAACCAAAAAGATTTTTACAAGTACAAAAGAGTTATGAAAGAAGAAAGAAAATAAACATGCTTAGCCAAAAGGAGATATGAAACTAATAATATAAATCAAATTAAAAATTATCCATATGCATATTACATATATCTCAACAGTAAAATGACAGTAAAGAGTCAGTTCATTGGTCAAACCAAACAGTAACAAAATAATGACAGACAATCAATAAATGGCAGAAATGATTAACAATTACTTAACTACAGTATTCACAGAAGAAGACCCAATGTTGATTCCAGATATAGAATAGGTATACAGGGAAATAAATTACTTGGAGGAATTAGACATCTCAATTAGGAAAACAACAGAAAAACTGAAGAAATTAAAACCAGAAAAATCACTGGGAAATGATTAGATATTCACCAAAAGTCTAGATACAGGAGATGTTCCTGAGGATTGGAGAATTGCTAATGTGACACCAATCTTTAAAAAGGGGTCAAAAGACCTTGTAAGCAATTACAGGCCAATAATCTTAACATCACACGTTAGCAAAGTATTGGAATAACTGATAAAAGATGAACTTATGAAACATCTACTAACCAACTATCTGATCAAGGAAAACCAACATGGTTTCATGCCTGGAAAATTATGTCTAACAAATTTTAAAACATTCCTAAACATGGTACCCAAATACACTGATGGAGGTAGCTTGGTGGATATACTGTTCCTAGATTCCTCAAAGGCATTTGACAAAGTCCTACACCAACATAGCCAAAAAGCTAAAAGTCCATGGAGTTGGGGAGAAGGTTACGGAATGGATAAAAGTATGGCTAAAAATAGAATGCAGAGATTGGTAGTGGAGTGTAAAACATCAGAATGGCAAGAAATCAAGAGTGGTGTACCACAAAGATTTATCCTTGGACCTATACTCTTCACACTGTTCATAAATGACAGATTGTGACCTAGTATCCCACATACATAATTGCAGATGATACAAAAGTTTTTTGGGAGAGCAGCCACTCCAACAGAAATACAGAATTTATAACAGGACCTAAACAAGCTATACAAATGGTCAACGGATTGGTGCATGCTCTTCAATGTTAAAGAATGCTTACATATTGGACAAAATAATGCACACCACACATATAAATTAGGTGGAGAACCAATTTCAAATGTAGACAGGGAAAAAGACCTAAAAGATATAATTCATGAATCATTATCTACAAGTAATCACATTGCCACTGCAGTCCAAAAGGCTAACCAAATTGGGGGTGGCATTAGAAGAACATTCAAGGATCATGGCATGAAGAATATGATTAAATTAAATAAATCGCTAGTATGTCCACATTTGGAACAGGCTTGGAGACCATATAATCAATGCAATGTAGATGATTTGGAGAGGGTCCAGAGGAGTATGACTAGAATGACTGGGGGCCAATCAAAGATGTCACACAGTGAAAGACTAAAAAAGACCAATCTTGCCACATTGGAATTTAGTAGACTGAGGAGTGACCTTATCAAAGTATTTAAGATAATAGTTTTGAAGGTCTGAACTCCCAGGACTTCGAGTTTGGACATGATTAGATGACATGATTACAAAATTTTTAAGCACCGACCCCAACTCAACATAAGTAAATATTTCTTCATGCAGAGAGTTATAGAGGAATGGAATAAATTGCCAACAGAGGTAGTTTCAGCTAAAACTGTAAACATGTTCAAAGCAAAATTGGAACCAGTTCTGAAGATATTAGAGGGTCACAGCCAAAGAATGCTTCCTGCCCCAACAAACCTACTTCAGCCACTTCACCAACCAGTGGGGTGGCTCTGGTAAGACTTCAAGGGATCATGAAAACAGATTAAGGAAAACTACAAGTCTAAAGGATGTGAAGAAATCAGTTTTCTATATTGATGCATAAATATTTGGAATTGCTTAGAAGGTGATATAGCCCAAGCTGAAACAATACATGGATTCAAATCTACACATGATAATTGGAAATCAAGGATATAGAATAAGTTGGGACTGTACATGAACTTGAGGCAATCAAGGTATATTGGAGAGCAGGAGACAGGACCCAACAATTGTTGCTCCTTTCCTGTAAACTACAATTAGATAAGTATATATACATGATGCAAGACCGTGGGGCACACACACAGTGTATCCAACCAGAGTTAAAAATCATCACAACCTTGGAAGCTGGCACCCCCCCCCTCTGTTGGATAAGGTGTGTCGACAGTGGTAGTGTGTGTGTAATGACACAGCATTACCCATAGATCAGTCCATACGACCTCTGTGAGTAGCTGACTATCACGAGTCTAACACGGAATCCAAGACTGATGAATCACGCCCACTCACGCGTTCGTGTGTAAGGTCACAACATGACCCATAGATTTGGCCATAACGAGTTCTCATCCGAGCAAGTAATAACTGTTGATCACGAGTCCAGGACGTGATCTAAGACTGGTGAGTCACACACGCACGTTCCTCACAAACTCCCGTCTAGTGTCAAGACTTCCAACGCGTCAACCTGTTGCGGGGGCCGATACCGAGTGAACTCGTGCATCTAAACACACGACGGCTCTCCTTGGGTCAATGTTATGTATGTGAATGTATACTATACATCATATATATGTATGACATTTGTACTATGTATGTTTATCTACAAATATCTCTTACAGAATAATTTTGATTCATTCATGAGATTTCCATATCTTGGTGATTATTGATTTATTTAGATTCCACTATGTCGTGCGCGACATTCATATCTCTGTAACTACTTCAGTTTGTAAATTGCTTGCCGCCATTAGGCGTAATAGATCTATCAAATCAAATCCTTGGGTCAAAGTGAACTGAACTACATTGTAGGACAGGTCAGAAAAATCGAAAAAAAACTTCGTGTCTAAGACCAAACACGTACAAACGATTTTAGGTGGGTAGTTTTTTAGTCGTCTAAACGAAGCATATGGATTAAAATACAGAGCAGGAACACGTTGACAACTTTTTAACTGCGTGCTCTGCTTTCCAGTCCGTCAAAACAGAACACAATAGTTGGGCCTGACAAATTCAGCCGACTTTTTATTTGTCTGCGCTTTAAACCTTTTAAATAAGAGCAAAAATACTCACGACGACGACATGGGACAACTGCGGCCGATCAAAAGCCAGCATACTTTATCTTCGTTTTTTTATGGTAATGGAAGATGATAAAAGTTTGAAAATGTTCAAAAAAAAATTGTTAAAGTTATTCTCATTATATCATAATTGTCAGTATTTGGGACAAAGCCTAACTCAATGTAACCCAAACCTAACCTGACATTGCCTGACCCAACCTTGCCAAACCAAGTCCAACTTGTCCTATGCAGCGTATACCCACATGTTTTTTTTTTATTTATTCCTTCTATTTGACATGCGCTGTACGGTTGAGAAGCTACAGCAAGTGTCCAGTATATCTGGCCAACGACTTCCGACATTATCTGTTAGCGCCGCAAAACGATAAGAACCACTCACCACTTCGGCACACGTGGACGGCACGTGAGGACTCTCTCTCTCTCTAGGGTAGCCAGGTGCCGATCGCGGCCTTCGCCTTCACCCCTTCGGCGCGGTGACCTTTACATGTTTCGTTCTGGCTGACGCTTCACGGGGACTCATGGAGGGAGAAGCGTCACCAAGAAGGCAAGGACTTCATTGATATCAACTCAAGAGTTCCTTAAGCGCCACGGCCACACGTTCTTTCTGGCTAAAGCTTCGCGATGCTATTCTCCCGAAGAGCTCATGTGTCTGGGAATAACCAACGGGCGTTTGTGTCCTTGGGGACAACATTGAGCCGAAGGGGGTGGAATCACAGTGGCTGAGGGATGGGAGGCAGGAGAACAGACGGATAGCAAAGGTTGAAAAATGATCAGCATTTTCTTCTTTTTCCCGTTAACCTCCAATCCGTGAAAAAACTGACTCTGGTCCGCAGGGGTGTCACTAAAGACCCTGAAATAATGACTGCATAAAACGCAGCCTCCGGAGTCTCCTGAAGGAGAGCGTCACCGACAGGTCTCTTGGCTATATCCAGGCTACTTGACTCAGCTGGAAGGGGCGTGGCCATAGCCAAGGGGCTATTTGACGTTATTAGCACTGAATGACCAACACTGGTCTTGAGTTCGCAGGTGAGGAGAGGAGAGGAGCCCACGCCAGGACGCGGAGCTGCGGCCGAAGGCGTCACCCCACGCGCTTGGGGGACTGGTGTGGTGAGCAGGTAACTAACAGTCACTGCTGGGAAACGGAGAGTGGAGACTCGAACCCACAACTAAGGGAATGCGGGACAAGCACGCTTCCGATGACGCCACCCGTGCACTGCGCTGGACGGGGACTTCTTCAACGCGTTAGGGGAGAGACGATGTGCCAACACGTCACGCGGCCGGTGGAAATGTTCGTTAATCGAGAGGTGAGCTGGGACTGCCCTTCGTGCGGCAGCAACAGCAGCAGCAGCAGGCCGCGGGCCATTTGGCCTCCTGCTCAGTCCGCCTTGGGGCGTTTTATTCATTTACGTGTCGCCACTCCATCCCGGACGTCGTTGGCCAAGGGACGGACCCTGAGAAACCCTTTCCGCACCTGTCGGCACTCACCTTCCTATGTCTGATCGATGGATTCGTTTGCATTCTTGAGCCTAGAGTCCGACGAGAACAGGTCTTAGCCCCTTCGCTACTGTCCTCGAACTGTAAAACTCCTGTCCACACGAACACCATTACAGTATCTGCTGGACACGATCGAGAAATCTCTTGGGCGACGACTCTCCGCCTCCCTCTCCACGGAAGAAGGCGACCACGAACGCAACACTCTGTTGCCGGTTTGTCTTCTGCAACCACAGAGGAGGAGGAGGCGGTGAAGTCAGCCCGTCACCGAGAACAATGTTCGCGCTCGTGGCTCCAGATACTGCGCGAGGCACGGGCTGATGGGGATTGAATCAACAATCAACAGGCACCGGGAGATCCCAGATGATGGCGACAAGCCAGCCCACCCGTTTTGCATCCTCTTTTCCTACAAGTGACAACGCTACTATGTACAAATATATATATTCTTGTAATTTATGTTTAATCTGATGTCGCTCTGTAGGGTGACTTCGAATCACCGATGGAATTGGTCTTTAGCCAAGAAAGTGTGGTTCGTTTACTTCCAGTCTCACCCTGAAGGGGCCGCGTAGGTCCCTTCTGCGGGCACGAAGCCACAGGGGAGGACAGAATTAGAAATAACAAGTGGGTAATTTTGAGCGTCTGGCGCCGGGCTTCAAACCAGAGACCTCAGCAGCCCGCCGTTCATTTACCAGCTGCGAAATTATGCCTCCCCAGTACTCCAATAGCCTTAATATCTATTTCATAGTGCTGCAGCTACAGCACTTGCAAAAATTATTTCATCCTTGATCTGATCAACGGATCCAAACACGAAAAAGAAGTCCGTTAGGTGTCCCGGAGTTTTTTATAGCGCCGTATTACTTCTATGCCTTGGTCAGTGGCTAAGCCATAGGGGGTGTCTTGCAGGTATTGTGAGTGCCGGGCTTAAGCGATAAGCGATGAATGTGGTCTGTCCCACAAGCAGAGGCGTGGCCCGCGTGAGACGAGGCAGCGTTTCCACCTCAGTCGGACGAAAGGCCTCTAGAAGGGTTGAGAAATCGTCTTCCATTCTCGGTTCCCCTCCCGGCACCTCGCTCCTGTCCAGTTTACAGGTTTTATAAGAACGAGAGAACAAAAAGAGAACTGTGAACCGAAAGAACGTAAACATGTTCTTCAGATTTGTATCTGAAGGAATAACAAACTCCCTTAATTTTTTTCTTAAAACTGTCCACGTGGAAACCTAAACGAAAACAAAAACGAAAAATAAAATGTCACACTAGGTTAAGGTATAACAAAGGAGTAAAAATATAAATAAGGCAAAAAAAAAATCTTACCAAACTGACAGGAGCGTTTCGTACTTCCAGAGTTTTGCGGAGGAATTGGTCTGCCACGTGGAACCAGGCCAGTTTGGTCAGGTGGAAGGCGTACCTCCCGGACCGACTCTCCCGGCTTCGCTTGATCTTTTCCACTTCCTGCCTGTACGTGTTCCGTATGTTCCTGATTTTGCTCCTGAACGACTTCAAGTCCAGGTTTTCCATCCTGATGGCCCGCAAGATCTGCCGCTCGGCGTACGTCCGGGCGTCGCGGTTTTTGAAGAAGTCGTTGGTGGAGTCCCACAGGCAAGGGAACTTGCGGTACACTTCCAGAAACTGAATTATTGTCTCTGTCGACCACTTGTCTGACATGCCTAAATATACCGACATCGCACAACTAAACCTGAAATCATCAAAACACCGTTAATGGCAAGCACCCTGCCCCCCCCCCCAAAAAAAAAAAAGTATTGTGTTCTCTTTGGTGTTTATCGCCCTTGACAGTAATGGTGCTACAACATGTAATATCAAATCATGTTGGACACCATCTCTGCCGAGAGAGCATTCCGTTTGTCTGTCTCGGAATAACAAATGTGCATTTTTATATTTCTCCTACTTTTTCAAGTTTAAGTACACGGCTTTATGTCTTCCTTTCCCATTAGCGTAGTCTTGCCTTTGTCTCCTCCCTTCATGCTTTCCTCTCATGTCATGGATGTATCAGAGTCTTTAGAATACCTTCCTAAGGCAAATGCAGCAGCAGACCAGGTTCTAAAGACGGTTCTAAACCCATTCCACTTTTCGGTTGCCTTTTCTGGGGATTAAAATCTCCTGCGTGACATGCGGTGGGGACAACTTCTCCGTGACCACAGTGGACTGACCAAATACAGGTGGACACATCACCGCATCTAGTCCTATTTAGTGCAACAACAAGAACGAAGGACGACCAAGTAATACAGAAATCCGCAATAAAAATCTAGCAGGTGATCACTCTTGCCCAAAGTTATCCCTTAAATCAGTCACCTTGTCCTCCAGTTTTGCGAAAAGTGTGCCAATCAAGTGTGATCTATCGCTCCCCCTCACTAACTCATTCTAGATTTCCTCTTAGTCTTGGTTTACCAATTGCACTACCTTCTTAATGCCCAGTTCTGTGGAGCCCGTCTTGCGTCACCCTTTCTACTCAGGGTGACATTGTTCGTCGAGTACTTGTTCTTGAAGTTCCAAGTCTAAGAGGTCCTGTCGTCTCGATGTAAGATCACAATATGACTCCATCCTTTTCACCGAATTTCTTGCCAAGCTCTCTCATGACGTGGCTTTCTTCTGCAGACCCATGGGATCTAGGAATATAATACTTCGAAACAAAACTTAATGGGCCTGTGTTTTTCTACTGTTTGAGATCTACAAGTCTTTATTATTGTGATTGAGTATTTTGACTAGGTCTCTCAAAGGCCTTTTCCAATCTCTGTGGCACAGACTACGTGAAACTTATGCAAAGACTTCAGAATTATAGATGTGTGTGTGTGTATATGTGTACATTATATATATATATATATATATATATATATATGTATATATATATATATATATATATATATATATATATATATATATATAAAAGTACATACACACACACACATGTAACTGCCAAGAGCGTTCATGGGGATGAGATGCCATGGATCACGTGATGGATTTGTGATCGACAGCTATTACTCTCCCGGATGATACCTCCTGAGTTCATATATAGCGACGATCAATGGGTAATGCTGTGAACTTACATAGTGTGTGTGATTTACTATGATTTCAGATCACGTGTTGGGCTTGTGATCGACAGATATTACCTTACCAGATGAGAGTTTTGAACTCGTAAATGGCCCGATCTATGGGTAATTCTGTGAACATACCCGTGTGAAAACACACACACACACACAAGTCCTTGTCCATCAAAGCGGGATACCAACTTGCAGAGTTGTAATATTTTTCAGCCCTGCGCGGGGACCGAACTCATGGCCACTGAGTTGGCAGGCCAACTCTGTATCACGATACTAGCAAGCCGGAGTTTGAGTGTGAGAAAGTTGGAGGAACCTCTACATGGGGGCCTGGCATGCGTCTGTGTATGGACGGGGGCTTCTCGTCAAAGAAATGTCGACTGGCCCAGGAGATTGATCTCACCTGTACGTCCAGACTGGGAATGCTGCGCTCAGTCGTCAGGACTACGCCCCCCCCCCAAAAAAAAAAAAAAAAAAAAAAAAAAAAAACGTAATATATATATATATGTGTGTGTGTGTGAGTGGAAGTATGAAACATGAATCTTATTATAATTTTCCGGACTATTTTCGCAGGTATGCTTTCTTTTCAAAGAAAGCATGCGTGCAAAACTAGTCAGGAATAAACTCGGACTACGACTCCTGTGTTTCCTATTCTACTTCCGTCAACTTATCAGAATGTCTCAACACACACACACACACATATACATAATTGTGTGTGCACGAGTATGTATACGCACATGTATAATATAACCTACGGCTGCTTCCCCTAGGAAGGGGGTGGGGGTTCGCCAATTGATCTATGACTGAGGTGGGGAAGGGGGGGGGGGCGTGACTCGCTTTCTCGCTCTCGTGTCATGATTGATTAATTATATATTGATGGGGGAGGGAGACGGGAACTTAATGCTTTGGGAAGGGAAGTATAAAAGAAGATGCGAAGGTGGATTACACACACACACACACACACCGGGCGGAGATAAGTTGGGTTTGTCTCCTTTCACGTGTAACCCCTGTTCACCTAGCAGTGAGTAGGTGCGGGACGTTAGTCAAGGAGTTGTGACCTTGCTGTCCCGGTGTGTGGTCTCAGACCTACCCAGAGATCGGCAAATAATGAGCTCTGAGCTCACTGCCGTAGGGTGGTGTCTGGCTGTCTCGACAGAGACTGCCGCAGGTCCGAGGTGAATACACGCGCGAGTAAAAGACCGCCAGGTTCCGCCTGCCACTACTTGGATTCAGTCGATGGCAACTGCGGCCATGTTCGTGTCCAACTTTACTCAGACCCGCTGTGACGGGGGCCCCGTCACAGATAAACGCGGCCGGTCGCACCCAAGTCCTCTTTGGAAGTAAACGAGCTTAGCCGTCCTCAGCGTGGGTTTGAAGATTAAAAGAAGCCATGGCAAGACGGGAGTGAGGGAAGGCTATCCGATTAGCTACTTATCTACTTGTCTCTGTGGCATCTACATGTGCCTCAATATGATCACACCGTGCGCTGTTCCAGTGACAAAGACGCCTGGACTCCACCTTGTACCAACTCTGATAGAGGTGCAGCCCCAGTCAGCTGGCACGAAATCCCCGGGCGGGGCCAGGGATCTCGACGAAGTGGTCGAGAAAGCAGACGAGATCTGGGCTTGTATCCTAAAGCTCCCGGGAGTCACACGTTCACGATTCTCGTCAAGTGTTGTGACTCTCCTGAGCGAAGTGTCCGGCCACGCAGGTCAACACGATCCTTTCAGTGTTCCCAAGCAGCCTATACTTAAAGTCATGTCTATACAAAAATGTCAATTGTGTATTATGTAGCTGTGTAAGACAGTTTCCTTGTATACTATTCTGAAGATGACTCCCTGAAGTCGAAACGTCAATTAAAAATGGAAGGCATGTATTTACCCACCCCCTGAAATGAGATCTGTTAGAAAAATTGAAAATCTCGGTAAGAAAATTAATCAGTTTCAAAATGCTGTCGTGTTTAACACAGTGTATATATATATAAATTATATATATACAGTATATAAATATATATATACACACATATATATATTCATATAAAACATTTATACTATATATAATATATATACATGTACTTATATATATTTACATTATATATATACAGTATATATAAATATATATACATATATATATATATATATATATACAATATATATATATATATTTATACATATATATAAAATATTTACTATATATATATAATGTGTGTGTGCACTGATGTCATAGCATTTTCTATAAGCATCAACATGACAGTGAATTTCCAAAACTGTATGAGAATACCTGCTACAACTCTTGTACCACTGCCATCCCTAAGCAACTGTGACGTGTGCCTATTTCTTCTTGGTGGACGGTAGCCGATTTTATTCATTTTAAGAAGCATCATCATAGTCAAGAGATTAATATATTCCAGCTTACCTACAGACCCCATTTGCTTCTATATGAAAGGATGAAACAATTACTTCAGTAGAAGAGGATCCAATGCCTTAGACTTGCCCATAGCCATAACAAGGATCCTACCTGTCGAAGGATCTCTGAAGACGGGATGGAAACAACTATTGAAGACATCAAAGACCAAGTATATTCAGGATGTTCTTTACAAGACAAGTTATACAAAACTACACAGGCATGAGTACAGCATACAGGTAGTACAGCTGCTGAGCACAAACACTGAACTAGTTCGTGGATGAGAAGAAGAATTTACGACAATTATATAGGACTACAAGTAGACAGTTCTTCCGTACTCTATGACCTGAGTGAGTCGTAGAGTACCAAATTATCTTATGTCCATTGTTCAATTTAACGCTAAAATTCACACATTTCACTTGAACACAAAAACCCATATGATTAGTCTGGGTATCCATACATTGTGATTAGAAATATCTATTGTTTCTTTATTTGCATTCAACCACTTTCACACACACCTGTCCAAGTTCACCGCTTTCCTTCGATGTAAACAAACTTCAAGCAATGCAGATTTCGAGTTTGAATGAAGTTTTCTACATTTCTGTAAAGTATGGAATATCTCAATAAATGTGGGGCTCTATCGATATTAAACACCATGAAAAATTATCTTTACTTTATATATTATTAAAATACATTACCCTATTTTTCTGATTTTCAAAGTTTTTACAATTGCTTTAGTAGGGATATAAAATATAGATGATAAGAATAAAGATTACAAAATACATCATCCCTCCTCCAATACCCATTCATCTGTAAATAATCTAAAAAGAACATAGATTTATGATATAAAAATTAAATAAATTTACGTCTGTTTATATTTTCAAACTTTTGTTTACTCCTTAATTTTGGGGGCATTATTACTTTTTGCAGTTCCAGAATTTACATAAATCAATATAGGTGAATAAAAATATAATAAATTGTACATTTATCATTCAGTTGTATATATCATATATGTTTATAACAATATTTGAGATGATGTTTTCTTTTCTTGTCGAATGCAAGTCGTAAACCATAGAAAACAAAAACGTGTAACGGTAACTTTAATATTTGTTGCATTATTGTTCCTTATTGTTACTCGCTAAAGGATTTTAATTACTTCAGTCCATTTACATGTGATAAAGATCAGAAAAAAAATCATATATATATATATGTATGAGTAACATATTGGTCACTTGATTCGATTGATAGAATGACGGTTCCCAAAGAAATAGAAGGAAAATTTACCGAGTCAGTGGAATTAAAGGGAGCATTTCATTTATCTGGCACACCAACATTCCCTTCTACTCCATCTATTGCTTCCTCCCTTACTCTAGCATCGAGATCCCTCAACACTACTACACTGCCATTCCTCCCTAAATACTCGTTTAAGTGTACCCAAAAGGCCTCCCTTTTCTCTTAAATAAATAAATAATCCTGACACTCTTCCCACCCACCATATTCTCAAAATCGCCCCTCCCTTTCAACTTAGTTTCATTCAACACTAAGACTTTCTTCTCACAAGCATACTATCTTCCCTCTTATTCTCATCTGTACCACAACCACGCACATTTGATAACTCAAAATTTAGGGTTCTGGCAGGGGCTCTCCTCCCAGGCCCTCGCATGCCCTTATTTCATGTTCTTTTATGCTCTTTTCCTCAGTGTAATGTAACCATATATGCATTCCTACAGCCCACCGCAACATTTCCTTCGCTTAAGTTCACACGAAACAATCTCACCAGCCATTTTACCAGAACTACTCCCTTTGTCAAACATCACACCAGTTTTCATGCCTTTCATTTCTTTTTGTATTCCCTCTTTTTTCTTTTTTCTTTCTTTTTTTACGTGCGTTATTTTGTTTCAGTAATCGAATAGGTTTTGTTTCTGAGCTAGATTTGTCACTGATGCGTCACTTTTTTCTAAAAGTACAAGTTTTTGACAAATAGGTTCGAGAAAATGATAAATCTCAAAAGCCACAGCTGCTAATAGAAAATAGAATAAAGTTAAGACCCACTGATCTGGATGATATCCTTCCCTGTGATTAACTTTCTCTTTGTGCATCTGTAAAGGGCGTTCAGGTCTCTTCTTCCTTTCCTGATTTTTTCTTCTTCAAAGACGGAATCTTTTGTGTAAAAGTTTTAATAGTTTGAAGACAAAAGTCCCCCGGACAAGAGCTGCTTCCCTCTCCCCGCAGCCAGCCAAGGTTTTTATTTTCGAGTTTCAGTGAAAATTTCTCCATTTTCAGTCTATTGCGCGTCGGTTTTTACACATTAAGAACCAACCAAAGTTGTTGAAAAATAAATGTATCGAAAACTGTTTTAACATGAACAACATATGCTCCACCGAATTAGTGAAAGGAGCGTGTAGTTACATGCATTTACCCAGTGCAACATATCCAGGGCTCAAATTCGCTTTCGGGTGATGTGCAGAGCCACTCAAAAAACTGCGAAACTAGTTACGAGATCTTTAACGACTCAAGAAAGCGTTTTCAACTGAAGCTTCCCGTGAGACGAGGCGGTCCCGTGACAGAAAAAAAAAATGCGCAAACGTTATTAACGAGCTTTCCCTCCATCAATGTATGAGCAATTTTACGCATTTTTTGTCATGATTGAAAATCAACACTACACGTGCACACCCTATGCGCACGCGCCGATGTGCACGTCAATAGTTTTAGTATTGGTTATCGTTTATAACCAACGGGTATGGAGCAGCAAAAGTTGATAGAGAAACCTTAACGTTCACGGTTTTCTGAATACCCTGAGGTCGCGTATAGTTTGCTCAAATTCTCCTTTGGAGACGGGAGCAGAGGAGATGCGCACGTAGTCAGTTCCAGCCAGTCACATCTTGTTGAGGACATTCCTCACTTCAGTATAGAAATGGATGACATAGGATCAAGGAAGCGTTATCTTCCTACCCGTGAAGGATTTGTTTGCTTGTTGTAGGGACGTGTGGCACTGGCTCTGTTTGTGTGGTGTGCATTGCCTACTGATGGTGGCAGGTGAGGCTGATAGGGTGCATACATACTCAGAATTGTGTACGAAGCCTTTCTAGCGGCTCCCATTTTTGTGTCCGCCCCGAGGATTTGAGCTTGGGTTACTCGCGCGCGGAGTAAGAGGACCCCGTCCCACACCTGAGCTACCCTCCCACCCCCACTGGACTTCATAGATGAGATGTTATCCTGATCTCACTTTTGCCGGTATAAACACACACACACACACACACACACACACACACACACACACACACACACACACACACACACACACATATATATATATATATATATATATATATATATATATATATATATATATATATATATATATATATATATATATATATATATATCGAAGGCTTTTCCCCCTTACAAGGGAGGTAGCCAAATCAAAAGACAAGTACCCACTCCCACCCATCCCACTCCCCTCCACTACCCTTTCCTCTTTCTCATCTTAGCTCCTCCTGGATGACGGGTCATCCCAGTACCCTGCCCACTGCCCTGGGCCAGAAGCAATGCGGCAAGACACAGCTCATCCACAGGAAGGCCGCTTCACTTATCGGCGATCTCCCCCCCGTCTCTCCGTCCCTTCGGGCTGCGTCAAAATAAAATTCATACATAATCACTCTCTACCCCCCACCCCCCCTTGTATCACAGTATCATCTATACACAACCATTCTCCATTCATCCTTATCTCCTGCCTCATACCTTCCTTGCTCAACAGACATTCCCCTCTTTCCCGCCTTAACCTCACTCTCCCCCCACCTCTACCTTCCAGACCTCTTTTACTAGTCTTTCTTTACTCATTCTCTCCATATGACCAAATCATCCCAGTACTCTCTCATCACCCCTATCTGCCATCTCCTTTTCCACTCCAGTTCTCCTTCTCACCTCCTCATTTTTCATTATCCAACCTTGTAGGCCCTACTATACTTCTCGGGCGTTTAATCTCAAACACATAGAAACTTTTCTCTGCCTCTCGCAAATTCCAGGCCTCTCTCCCTTACGGAGCCGTCGGCACAATCACCCCTTATTTTTGTCGTTATTATTATTATTATTATCATTATTATTATTATTATTATTATTATCATCATTGTTATTATTATTATTATTGTTGTTGTTGCTGTTGTTCTTATTGCTATTGTTATTACTATAATTGTTAATATTATTACTATCATCTTCAATATTATGCAATTACTATCTAATGATTAGGTGAGCTATCCATGACACCTGGTTTGGATGAGTGAGTCGTCGAGCACTATCCATAGCTTTAAAAATAGTGATTAGTTATGACACAGTTGTAACAAGATATTGCCTTTTGGTATACCAGTTCATTCTGAACACAATTACAAGGTTAAAATATTTTAAAGATGATGTTACAAAACTACCATAAATTATAATTTCGATTAGTACTAGTTGTTCTGTGGTACAGTAATAACTACTTAATAGTTAGACGCCAAGGCTGGGTGTTTGTTATCTGTGGCGAGCTGGAAACGACTGCGGCGCTACAGTCACAACAAGAGAAATAAGAAAGGGATGCAAAGGAAACCTGGTCATTCGACCTGCAGTGGACGAAAGCACTGCGGTTCTTTGAAATCGTGCACCAACAGTGGCAGTGGTGGCCATGATAATGATGATGATTGTGAAGAAACTGATCATCAGAGTGGTGGGAAAGAGGAAATGATGATTGTTACTGTTGCTCAAGGTGGTGATGACTATACACCAAGGTAATATTTACAGAACATAGATTTATATAATGATAATTGCAATGGTGATAGCGGCAAAATATAACGACTTTAGAGAGTCCCAGTAGTGGTCCCGATAATGTGCCTAATATCGGCAATGATGATGATGATGATGATGACGACGGCGACGATGATGATGATATCGGCGATGGTGATGACGATGATGATGATGATGACGACGGCGACGATGATGATGATATCGGCGATGGTGATGACGATGATGATGATGGTAATGATGAAGACAACGACGAGAAGGAGGAGGAGGAGTGGGGGTGACCCTCCTAATCGTGGCAGACGCCATCGACGTGACGACCTAACGACGATCGGGTGGGGTGACCGACCTGGCCGTCTGTACTCCCCCCTCCCCCGCCTTCTCCCCGCAGCCCGAGCAGGTGTCAGAAGCTTACTCACCCATGACGGCGGCGGCGGCGGCTGCTGCTGCAGGTGCGACGGCGTCCCCGAGGACGAGGAGTTCCCCGCCAGAGGGCAGACGTGGCCCCGGAGCGTGCTGGTGCCCGACGTCCGCCCGTGGTACGAGTAGACCTTCTTGCACTGGAAGCAGGCGACGAAGGGCAGCGGGCAGCCGCGCTCGTAGACGGGGCCGAAGTGGGACCAGATGCTGCTCTTGCCCACGTGGTTCCTGGCGATGGTCAGGTCACTGTTGCCGCTGCTCTCCAGCAGCTTCGACTGGATCATGAGGCGATACCCAGCCATGTGTGACTGAGGCCCGCAGACCTCTTCAACCTGTTCCTCGTACTCCTCAACTTTTTCCTACTACCCCTCAATGCTGCCCTCCACCTAGTACGCCCCACTTGCGACGCTCGCCCCACAGAGACGCGCACGAAGAGGACGAGCCACTGCCAGACGGGCGGCGGCGGCGGCGCGGCGGCGGCGTGATCGAACTCGCTCCCCAGCGACGGTGAAAAAGGCGGATGCCCAGACCGAGTCTGTGGGGGAGTGCGGGTAGGTGCGGTCTAATGCGGACTGGCCGACCACGGCGGCGGCGGCGGCGGTGGCGTCAGGCCTTTGCGGTCCTGCTGCGGTGTAAAACCACTGTTGCCAGATGTCCGAGTCGCAGACTTTCCTTCACAGGCCTCACCACCCCCCTCCCTCCCCCCGTCGCAGGTCAGTGCCACCTTGCCTTGGCCTTCACCTTGCCCTACTCATTCACCCCCCCTCCCTCCTCACCCACCCACCCACCACTCCCTCTTCGGAAGCCATTTCTGCGTTGATAGAAGGCATTCGGTTTCACCACGGCGTTTCAACGAGCAATATGTCAAACCTAATCTTTAATATTATTTATAGGATAATTCATGCGCCCCATGTATTACCTCAGACACGGAGATTTAATGTCTCTTCTTCATTACACCCCTCCACCGTGTGATGCATCACCAGAGAACACTTGGCACCTCTCCGTGAGCTGCCTCCCCCAGGCCCCACCCCCGCTCTCAGCCCCCCACCCCCATCCCCACCCCCGCTCTTCATTGGTACACGAACTATGTACCTGTTTGTCCGACTGCTTGCTTATCTTCCTACCTGGCTCCTCCCATTACGAATTACCTGCCTTCCTGCCTGGCTATTGGACTATCCGTTGCCCCCTCACAGTATACCTGTTTCTACTTGCCTTCCTCCTTTACCTGTCTTCCTGCATGCGTGCCTGATTGCCTGCCCATCTCCCGTTACCCACACGCGATGTACCTCCTCCTTGTCTGCCTGCCTGCCTGCCTGCCCGCCAGCCTTCTTGCTCGCCCCTTCGTAGCGTGGGATGCTGCGGACAGCCTAAGCGAGGTCGCAGTCAATACGGCGGCAGCGTGCAGCTGCAGCAGCGGCAGCGCTCGACGGCACACGCTCGGGCAGCCAGCTGGCCTGGGGCCACCGCTGTAAAACAGAAAACCAATTACTACAACTACTTTCGGTTGCAGAGTGGATGCGGAGCAGCTCAGAGCGAATTCTCGTGTAACAGGGAAAGGGACATTAACATAAATAGTAGTATTACGTTGCAAGGCACACACAAACACGCACACACACACACACACATACACACACGGACGCACGCACACGCACAGACACACACACACACACACGGACACACGCACGCACACACACACACACGGACACACGCACACGCACAGACACACACACGCACACACACACACACACAGGCATGGGATAGATAAAGAAAGGATCTACTACTAGATCAAGTGAGGAGTACAAGAGATCCAGGAATGAGTAAACAAAGATAGAAAGTGAGGAAGAAAAGAATTCTGAGAGAAATATAATCAACAACTGCAAAGACGAATCAAAACTGATTTGCTGATTTGTTAATGGTAGACTGAAGCACAAAGAAGGAATCATTAAGTTAGGTAGACAGTACGTGAGCTGTTATGGGCTGTAGTTGACTAGCGCCTCTATCCCTATGGAAGATATCGCGCCGGGGTGTCAAGATGCCAGAGAGGAAGCACAACTATTGAAGAGTAACTCCCAGTCTGCGTCTAGAACTGTTATGGCGGCAAAGATGGAATCTCCAGAAACGGAGGTCGTGTGACGTGAAAGAAAGTGGAGGTACAAGTGGTGTTGCTGCACAATCACCGGAACCACCTGATGTGAGGAAAGTCACAGGACCTGATGGATGGGATCCCACACTGGATACTCACAGAATGTCGGGAAGGACAACTGAAGATGCGCGAACTTTTTTCTGTCTCCACTCAGAGAAGGGAAACTTCCAAACAATTGGAAAGTGGCTAATATTGTGCCAGTTATATGGTAACAGGGAGGTTCCTCTCAACTATAGACGTGTATCTTTGACCAGTGTGGTAACCTAAATGTGTGAAAGCATTGTGAAAGCATATAGGGTTGAAACAAATAGAAGCGGAAAAAATATTGGTGGAAAGCCAATTTGGCTTAAGGAAGGAAATACTCTGCGTTTTCAATTTGTTAGAGTTTTTATTCTAGAGCAGTCGGTGTGCTCCAAGAGAGGGATGGCTGGGTGGATTGTCTTTACTTGGATCTTGGCAGCGTATCAATTGATAAGTTATCTCATCAAAAAATACTATGGAAGCTGGAACATGTACAAGATCTCAAAGGTACTTTGCTAAATTGGATGAGGCTTTCTGAAGAAGTGATTAATGAGGAGTGGGAAATTAATTCAATTGTGAAGAAATGCAAGATATTAGAAATGGGTGCAAGTAAGAATAGGCTCAATAGAATGGGTAATTATTTCATTACGAAAGCAAAGGCAGGGTCACAGGCTTTGGAATAATGATAATGGAAATTTTGTCACCAGAAATTTTCATTAAAGCGTTCACAGGGGAAGTTTAATCTGTTGACAACCAAAAGTAGCATTGCACTACATGGACAAAGACCTGGTGAAGAGGATGATCAAAAACCTGATTCGGCCTGGAGTAGAATATGCTGCAGCGGTGTGGTCACCACACAAAAAGAAATATGTAAACAAGATGAAGAAAATTCAGAGATCAGCAACTAAAACGAGTCTAGATCTTACTGATAAATCACATGAAGAAAGACTGAATATTCTAGGACTGGCAACGTTAGAGGAGGAAAGGTGATCTAATAATAGTGTTTAGAGCTATAGAATGTGTAGGAATATCTGATAATGAGGACCTATTACCATGGGAACAAAGGGGAACCAGAGGCTCTGAAACGAAAAAAAAAAAAGGTAAAGGGCATTAAGGATCCAATTTCCAATACAGAATTTTCATTTGTGGAAACGTTTGGATGATGGAATAGTAAAACCAATCAATATGGGACAATTTAAGAACACAATTAGCCATTAGGAATGCACAGACAGAACTTGCGAGCATCTCTCTTATCCCTACACTACAACTACATTAGGTAAGCGAGCGTACGGCTGACCAGTGGAAACGTAGACACCTGAAGCGTAGCTCAGTTTCCCATATTACAATTAGGTAAATACTTGCACGCAAATGCAGATACTCCCACACAGACAAGTGTGATAAGGCAGACTACTTGCTTCATTCCACCATCGGGTATGTCCTTTTTTTGGCACAAGACCTCCCCTGTGATCCCCCGAAGACTGCTGACGGCATTCGGACGTGACCTCAAAGCTTTGCCAAAGTCTAGTATCCATACAATAGATAGGGATTACAAGGGCCTTGCATACAATAATTGTACTACTCCTACATAAGGACCTGCAGTTCCAAATGCTCTTGGCGATACTATACATTACTGTATAACATAGTAATTCCCGATTTTTTTTTGTCACGACCTCAAAGGTTCGTAAAATACTACCTGGTCATATGACCCAAAAGTTAAAATGTTTCCTGTGTGTACGTGCATGATAATTACCAGTGTCCCTAAATCTCTCACTGGGAACCAATGTCATGAACCGTTCCCAGCTGTCTACTGGCTTCAAAGTCCTTAGATATGAGTATCTTAATGCCAGGACAAGTAATTATTTCAGAGAATTTCACCTTCTCGCTACAGAAACCTGCCTACCCTTGAGCCTCGCACGAAGAAATCACAAATGCCTGCATTCTGGTTCTTGCCCAAGAAATGTGAATTCCTAACGGTTCTGCCGCTTTCACTCGAGAATTCGAGAATGACGACCAGTACCCTCATAACTTCTGCAAGGAATGCAGCGTCACCGGCAAAGCCTGTGTCCGTGGTCTACGTATTACCGGTACGGACTCAGCGTTTATTAGTAGGCACAGCCACTCATGGCCCAATCAGTTCAAGCATTGGGAAAAAAAAAAGTGGAACACCACGGAACGCACCAGAAAAATGTATATATTCTGAACTCTCTCAGCTCCTGTTTTACTGTCTTCATGAATGTGAGAGACAGATGAGATTGACGATTCTATAAAGCAATCTCGCATCCTCAGAGTGATCCATATTGTTTCTCTTTCAACCGAATCGAACGCCTTCTTGAAGTAAACTTGGCTCTGAGTAGCCTCTGCAGGAATCCAAGTCGGCGTTCAGTGTGAACATGTAGAGTTAGGATCCGGTCTGTTGTGAATTGGCTGGGCAGCAAAAGATCCTGATTGTTCAAGACGCTGGCGGCTCACTTGTAAATATTGTCGTGCCAGGAGCACATGAGTAAAGAACTTTGCAGGAACACGTAGCGGCGTTATGCCTCTGTGGTCATTGCAACCATGTCATCTGTGGGTCACATGAAGAATTGTCACCCCAGAACACCCACATGAAGAATCGTCACCGCATGAGATCCCACCTGAAGAATTGTCACAGCAGTACGCCGAATTTCAACAGTGGAATAAAGATTAGGTTAGGTTAGCTTCTCTGTCAGTTGTGTCTGGAGTATGGTCTCTTTGCAGCATTCTGCCTCTGTTGTAGTATTTTCAGCGTGTCCTGCAGACCGAGCTTCATCGATCTGCACAGGCTCGTCTTCAGTGCCGACCGTTTTTTCCGCCATAGTTAACGGAGACAATTTGTGAGCAAATTTCACGACACATGTTGAACCAATCACATATTCCTTCGGTACCTCTACCAGTCAGTTGAAGCACCATATCATAAGAGATATCTTGAATAAAATAGAAAATGAATTCTAGAATCTGGCACAGAGAAAGACTGCAACGGGTTCTGTTACTTAAATCTATATAGTGGGAAAAAAAACATTTCCATTGCGGATGGAATGAAAAGTTTGTCAGCCGCGAGCCTTGTCACGTAGAGTAGGTTGGCAGGATTTCGCCGTTTCTCCCTATTCTTCAAGTTTCCTTCACTTCACCACCACAGCGATGACATGGTGCAACATCTTCTTCATCATCTGAAAGGTCATTTCTTCGTAAAAATGTAACTGCCTTCGTCTCGTCGTTAATCACATTGTAAAATTCTTTAGCAAGCATCTCCAGGATTGTTTAGGAATTGAAATGTAAATGAACAAGTATAATCATAGATTGGAGTACAGATTTGCTTTAAAATGGTATATGTTATTATATATGTATCATGGATTAACCCTATCCTGGGAGAGGCAACAGTTACTGGCGCTCTGTGGGATGAATCAGCTGCTACCTAGGTCGTCTGTCTCTACTTTGCTTGCCATTAATCATATTATATATATATGTATATATTTATATATATATGTATATTATATATATATATATATATATTATATGTATTATACATATATATATATATATATATATATATATATATGTATATTATATATATATATATATATATATATATATATAATGTATCATACATACATTTATTATATATATATGTATATATTTATATATATATGTATATTATATATATATATATATATATTATATGTATTATACATATATATATACATGTAATGTATTATATATATGTATATATATATATATATATATATATATATATATATATGTATTATATATGTATATATATATATACTGTGTATATATATATATATATATATATATATATATATATATATATTATATGTATTATACATATATATATGTGATGTGCATATCTATATATATATATTATATGTATTATACATATATATATATATATATATATATATATATTATATGTATTATACATATATATATATGTAATATATATATATATATATATATATATATATATTATATGTATTATACATATATATATATATATATATGTATATATATAATTATATATATATATATATTATATGTATTATATATATATATATACATATATATATATATATATATATATCTATATATATTTGCTGTAGATAACATTTTGAATTGTAGATCTACGTCTGTCTCTACTTTGCCTGCCATTAATCCTATATTTGTTTTTGCTGAAGATAACATTTTGGATTGTAGAGAACACACCAAAGTAGTTTCATGACGCGTAGATAATACACCAAAGTAGCAGCGAATGATGGTTATGCTTAATGTCATCAACTTATAGAACCGAAGAATCGTAAACCCAGGATGGTCCACTTGAAGAATTGTCACCCTAGGATAACCCACATGAAGAATTGTCACCCTCTCGAAATCTGGGGTGACGATCGATTCTTCCTATGTTCATGTGATCCTCATCTATCTTTCCCTTTCTAGATTGGCTTGATAAACCCCCACTTTCAATCTGTAGGGACGGTACCAGTCTTCTACATGGCTACAGTAATTCTGCAGAGGCCGTTGGCCAGTGTCCCTCCACAAAACTTAAGCAAGTCTTTGGTAAAGTCATAAACTTTCTCAACTTCTTTATTTTAAGCTAACCAATGGCAGTTCTGCCCGTATGAGTTATTGACTGTATTAGTTTTATGTCACGCAGCATTCTTTTATGACTGGAGACTAATTTTTACATAAAAAAGAATGATGCTTACTTTCAACTTCTAACATCCCTATGTTCTGCTGTCCGGCTTAAATCTCCCCGTTACCACACCCATGATTCCACCTCTAGCGTAGGTCGATTCCGACAAAGTACTAAACATAATGTCTGACCCGACTTCAGTCAAGGTCGGAAGGGATTTGCTTATCCTGGGCTCGGGAAAGGGGGCCAAGGTGTCATCTGTCGTGGATAATCCCACGTTCTGGGACCTTATCGTTCACAAATTAAAGGATTCTACCTTTCTTGATCAAACCTCATCAGCATCTGCCACCTTACGACCGCCTAATCACAAATAGAGTCTAATCACGATGTTACCTAGGCGTGCACAGTAGACGTTTGAGTGCTTTCTGGGCAGGACGTGAGATCTTGTTCTGGCCCGCTCGGAACCGAACTCTGGTCCGCACTGCCAGTTCCCTAGAGAAGACGACCCCGCTCACTTTCATTCTTCTTGCTACCGCCCACCAACTTTGATATCCTGGTTGTCTACCGTGTTTCAGTCTATCCCCAATACAGATTCTTAATCACCAATGAACTTAGAACTCTACTGGTGAGTTTGCTAGTTGTCCTGACTTTTTTTATTAGTATTATTACTACGGCACCTATTTCTGATCTAACAACTTTGTGTGGTGCTCAGTCCTCCTCGCTGTTTTTTTAAATTCTGTTCCTCGGACCATTCTGTAGTTCGCAATGTAGAAAATTGGTGACCCTTGTTCCTGTTATATTTCCCACTCCTCTCCTCCTGAGCACATGGTAATGATATTACTATCTTTTTATTCACATCTATATTCAGACTTCATTTTCGAATTAAATTCCAAACTTCCGGAAGGATAGCTGCAGGACATTTGATTTCAGTCCTCTCAATTGCATCTGACTAGGATAAAGGTACCCATGCACCTCTCTTCCTGCAAGACTAGGTTTAACACTCGTATTTCCCCAAGTTGACAGAACCTTCCACACAACCTTTTTCAATAATACTAAACTTTTTTCCCTCAAAAGTATTGACTGCATGTCTTATGCAGTCAGTATTTCAGTGAGATACCTACTGAACAGGAGACTAATCTCCACAAGAAATGTCACTTTTACCATCCTTCCGTTCTTCTACTGCTGCCCTCCATATAATTACTTCTTGTCTCCTAGGCAGCCCACGGCTTTAAAGGATTTCCAGGAATCCGTCAATGTGAAGCCTCACAAAATTCTACAACCATACCAGACGCGATGACATGTCAGTGCACAGTGTAGTGAAAAGGCTTCTGGAACCATTCCCATCAGTTATTTCTCGCCCAAGCAGTCTTGGAGGGTCGACTACAAGCATCTCAGTCCATCTTGCAAAAACTGAATGATCCTATAAGTAAACTGTACATAGATATTCTAAATCGTGTATTGCCTTTCTTTAATGACCTTATTAAGGAAATGCAAGCTGAGGACCCAAAGATATATGCTCCTAGTAATACAGTTTCTGCAGTCTTGGCTATCGTATTATCTGAAGCGAAGCTACTTAAATTCAACAGCACTAGGAAAGGTAAATGTTCAGAGGCCCGGCTAGTTTTCTTCCCTCGGGAGATATATACTGTACTTGGGTAGTCGGGCAACTGCATCACTCAACACGCGCCACATATCGAGAAACAGCGTCTTAAAAAACTCAGGCTATGATGTCTTGATTTTTATATTAAGAATGCATCGCAACTTCTACGCAGATTTAATCTTACTGACCCATTACTTGAATCTCTCATAGCATTAGATCTTCAATGTATTTGGATGAAAACCACCCCTTCCATTGCCGTATTGGCATCAAAGTTTCCAAATCTTGTCTCTGAGAATGATTAAACATCATTATCACTGAGTGGCGTTTGCCACGGAACACAGAAACGAATGCTCAGAGTGACACTAGTGGTTGGTAATTTTGGATGGAATTAAAGAGTATGAAGAAAGGTGATGGCACATTCCTGTTGGTGGGAAACTTCACAGCAAACTCTTATACTTGCCTCATTCAAGCGCCAACGTATATTTTTCCCAAATCAATATTAGAAAAATATGTTGATTGAAATGGTTCTTGCTAAGAGAATCTTTGAAAATTCAACATCAAACAATTTCGAAATTACATCCACACACGTGCATCTGATGACGGAACACATATACAAACCTGACCAGGAATAAACGAACAATCTGGACAGTGGCAACAGAGTGGATAGCCGTGCAAGTACACGGGAGTTACACTTGATGCTATTTCATTGGTGTACACATTATGGTAACATTTCTTACATATAACATATATATGATCTTAATAGATAAATGATTAATAAACAGGGTAATTTTAAAGCAAACAGGGTCAATCTAAGGCGAATTTAGGGTAAAATAGGGAACTTGGCACTACTGTTTCTACCAGTACCTTAATGGCGGTGAGAGGGAGAGGATTTTACTGTTCTACAATCAAATTATGCAACCATACGCTGCATTATGTTTATAATGTGATTTTGTAACAATTCACGGAAACGTGTATATGATCAGTGCTTATTATTTTTTCTGATCTTTGTGGGATATTACATATCTGTATATAATGGTTTCAGGCACCAAACACTATGGATGCATCGGTATAACTGATTAATTCAGTTACCTGTGGGAGGATTTCACGACGATTGCACAGCGCTGAGCAAGTGTTTCCCTCCAGGGAAATTTCACACACAATATGCCTGTTGTAAATCATATCACAATGGACTAACCGCATGGTTTAATGGTAAGGAACCAATATTCCACTTTGTTGTTCTAATAATTTGATAGACCCACGAAGCCGTGAAAATTATTATTATCTTTGTTTAACATATATAACGGGTTTCACTGTTTCTTAAAAAGAAATCAGTTATCACAACCTTACCTTACCTGGGGGAACACATTGTCCAAGAACATCCTCTGATGGACATGAACAAAGTGCTTCTTCATATCAAGTTTGGTCTAATGAAGTGTTTTGTGAAGACTGGAAAACACCGTGCTTCGGAATTCGATCTCTGTAGCCATCTACGACGCAACAACTTATAGCATCACATCATCATTCACTTGGGACAGGATTAGAGGTTGTTGTCGTCTCGGCAGACTGTCTTTGTGCTCATACATACTCGGCCATTCCCCTTGTTAGAAAGTGGCTGAGTGGCACACACCCACATCAAAAGACGCACCCACCCCTCTAATCTTAGCACCATAGAACGAAACCCATCTAGCTACATTGCGTAGGTCAAATGCAGTGCTGTGAGGGATAGCACACCCAATATAGGGCCAACAACCGCAATTGGTTTACCCCCTATCGCTTTACCATACAGTGGCAACCCCTCCCCCCCGACTTTCTTCATCTGCTCATCTACGGAACTGATGCGAGAAACATCCTTTTGTGCCGCTTTATCTAATCATCCATTCACAATCTCTCCAGATATTCCTATCTCTCTCCCCTGTTCTACCGATAAACACGTACATCCAAAACCCTTTTCAAGTAACCTGTCCATCTCATTTTATTGCATTTAGTCACCGATAACTAGTGCTTCTATTTTAGGAAACAATGTCATGCTGAAGGGGTGGAGACTTAGAGGCGAAGGAGAGGTGGAGGGGCAGCGGAGAGGAGGGATATTGAAAGCATTCTGTGTTTGCGTGGAGATTAGTTTCCAGTCACAAGATAATGCTGCACATGCTTTTGATCCGGAGGTGTATCATTACAGTGCCGAAGATGTTGACTGCACCTCTTTCTAGGTCTTCCTCTTGGGGTAAATCCACACCTGCCCCCCCCCCCTCCCCCGCCCACTCTTTTCGCTAATTCCTCGTTCATTCTTTCCACGTGTCCCAACCACCCTAGCAGACGACTTCGAACACCCGTTTTCTGTCTCACTTTCACATTATGTCCTCTGCCTCACTTCCACATTTCTCACTCTTTCCATTTTTAAAACACCTATCATACTTATCAAACAGTTAATCTCAAATACATTCAGTCTATTCATTTTAGCCTCTCCTATACTGTTCAGTACAGTATCATAGGCACACTCACCCTTTGATATAACCTCTTTGCTTCCATTCTCAAATATCTGTCACCCAAAACTCTATTCATTCCAGCCAGACACCGACTCACCTCCACATCGACTTCATTCACTTGCAACTTCAGATAAAAAATCTCCATTTCCCCAGGCTTCTTACCCTTCACACTCACATTCCACCTGCCACCATCATCATTCTTTGTTCATCTCGTGTATCTTTGCTCGCGTTCACTCTCAACTTTCTTAACCAGCTGCTTCAGTCTCTCATCAAAATCAGCCACAAGTGTAGCGTTATCCTCAAAAAACAATTGATTTATTCCCCATATATTTCCACTAATTTATTCATTTAGGCCTAGCTATTTAATTTGCTTTCTCCCTCGCCAGTCCACCCAGCTCAAACCACACCCTCCCCATTCCTGGCCCTCACACATGCTCTATTACTCATACAGAAACTTTTGACCTCCTTAAACAGAACCCCCGTTTTCCATATATTCGTAGTACGTTCCACAGTGCTTCTTCATTAGCCCTGTCATGCAACTTATTCGAGTCCATGAACCCCTTAAATATATATTTACTTTAAGATCAATAATTAAGTGAATTGATAAAAGATCATTTCATTTTGTTATTGTTATTATTATCATTATTATTATTATTATGATTATTATTATTACTATTATTATCATTAGTATTTATTGCAATTTTAAATCGTGTCGTCTCTGTCGAAGAATTCGTCTGCTACGGCAATTTTCGCAAAACCTACCCGTGGTGGCATCTGCTTCGCAGTGACGTCAAAGGTTGTTTATCTTTCATGCATCCTAATCATGTCGCGTGACGCAAGCTACCTCGTATCAAATTTGGATTGGATTTATTGGCAATTAGATACACAGATATTAAGATAAAATTGCAAGGATAGCACAATAAATCATATGAAACTTATTTCTATTGTGGTTCTCTTAAAAAAATGGCAGAAATGTGTCATACATATAAAATAAAATTGATAATACAGATACCTTTAAAAATAGTAATATAACTGAAAGAAAATATTAATAATAACATTACCTAGAAATAATGATTTACAAAACTCATTACGTAAAGAAAGAAAATAATGGCACTTGAGTTATCAAACAAACATATAGTGATACATTGTAGTAAGCACTGTATGTCACTGTACACATCATCTATAATTTCAATCTAGCTCATGAACAGGTAATTGTAGTTAGGTTATCAAATTAAATAACATGAGTGAATAATATCTTCTAGTGAAACACTGATATAACAATAACATATATACATATACCAAGGCTTTTCCCCCCTTACAAGGGGGGTAGCCAAAAAGGAAAAGGCATAAAATCATTCCCACCCATTTCACCCCTGAATACACTCCACACCCCTCCACCCTCCCTCTCATCTTAGCACCTCCTGGATGACAGATCATCCCTGCACCTTGTCCACTGCCCTGGGTCAGAAGCAGTGTCGCAAGACACAGCACATCCACAGCAAGGCCGCTTCATTAAATCGGCGACCCCCCTCTCCGTCCCCCCATGCATAAAGGAGAAGATGAGGAGGTAATCCCTTCGGGCTGCGTCAAAATTTGCTCGCACATACTACCTCACCCCCCATCCCCCTGCCCATTCCACCTCATGCATCACAACATCATACATATACAACCATTCTCCATTCATCCCTGTCTTCTGTCCTCTCCCGTCCTTCCTCAACAGACATTCCCCTCTTCCCCAAAGCCCCCTTCACCCCATCCATCCACCTCATCCTAGGACGCCCCCTCATGTTCACTCCTTCCACATCTGCCTTCCATACCTCTTTTACTAGTCTTTCTTCACTCATTCTTTCCATGTGTCCAAACCATCCCAATACTCTTTCATCAACCCTATCTCCCAACCCCTTTTCCACCCCTGTTCTCCTCCTCACCTCCTCATTTCTCACTCTATCCAGCCTAGTAACCCCCATCATACTTCTCACACACCTCATCTCAAACACATTCAAACTCCTCTCTTCCTCTCTTATGTTCCATGTTTCTGCCCCATACAGTGCTGTTGGCACAATCACTCCTTCATATAGTCTCCTCTTAGCATCCATTCCCAAATGTCTATTCCTCATTACACTTTTTAATCCACCAAGGCATTTACTCGCTTCTCTCAATCTACATTCTACCTCCACCTTCACTCCACCTTTTCCTGCCACATTTGCACCCAAGTATCTAAAACTATCCACTTCCTCCAGTCGCTCTCCCTTAATGCTCACTTCCAGTCTACTGCCACTTTCACCCCTTGTACATCTCATCACCTTACTTTTACCCACATTTATCTTCAGCTTTCTTTTATCACACACTCTCCCAAACTCTGTCACCAACTTCCTCAATCCCTCCTCCGATCCTGCCACAAGCGCAGTGTCGTCCGCAAACAACAGCTGGCTCACCTCCCACTTTTCTCCACTTTCTTTAACCATCTGCAACTCCTGACCCACTATCCTTCCATTTACCTCTCGCACTACCCCATCCATGTATAAGTTGAACAGCCAGGGCGACATAACGCATCCTTGACGAAGTCCCACCTTTACCTCGAACCACTCACTCTCCATTTCTAATCCTGACATAAGCTCTACTACTCTGATAAAAACTCTTGACAGCTCCTAGAAGCTTTCCTCCTATCCCGTATATCCGCAAAACCTCCCACATTGTCTTTCTGTCTACCCTGTCGTAAGCCTTTTCCAGGTCCATAAAGGCCCAAAAAAACATCCTTCCCCTTTCCTATAGCTTTCTCACATATCTGTCTTTCCACAAAAATCTGGTCTACACAACCTTTACCTGTCCTAAATCCACACTGTTCCTCACCAATTACTCTCTCTGTTCCTCTCCTAATCCTCTCAATCAAGATCCTCCCATAAGCCTTCCCAACTACACTTAACAAGCTAATCCCTCTGAAACTACTACATTCACACTTGTCCCCTTTTCCCTTGTAAAGTGGAACTATACAGGCACTCCTCCATTCCTCCGGCACTCTACCCTCTCTCCAGCAAACATTGAATAACCTCACCAGCCAGTCCACCATCACTGTACCTACTGAAAACTGATTATTTATTCAACCTTCACCTGACAAAATATTATACATTTCAATGTGCATCACATATCAAGATTCTGATAAAAAAAAAACAGCTAATCTAAAGGTAAAATTGCTGAAGTTGGCACGGTAGCATTTTTGAACTTCCTAACCTCATCCAATATAATCTGATATAATCAAGTTTATAGTTTATAAATGTCTATGGTACATCAAATCTATTCTCTTTATCCATGCTTACTATGCTTTGTAGGGATTAGACAATGGAATATGATATTGGAAACAAACTACGAAACGCTGTGGGACACAAACCAGAAATCTAAATTGGGGTAAACAAATGTTTATTTACCTTTCAGTTCACCTATTAGCTTCATACAATAATTTTAAAGTAAAGTAAATTTCAGAACATTAAAACTCCATACCTACTATGTTTTGGTGCCCCGAGTCTCATAAAAGTTGATTTTGACAAACACTCTAACTTTTATTTCAGGATTAAACAATGTGTGATGTTGTAATCACAGTCACCCCTCCCCTCTCTATTATTATTTCATTATTTATTGTTCTTATTGTTTATCTGGTCCTCCGACAGAGCGCTCTGAAAGACCGACATTTTTTCTGAACTGATATATGATATATGACATATGCATGTCAAAGTTTTATACTAAAAAGGCACCCGGCAAAAAATGACAGAGATAATGACAAATATTCATAAAAAAACCCATACCCCCCCCCCCAAAAAAAAAAAAAAAAAAAATGACAGCTTTCACCTCCCCTTGCATTCCCATATTTAACACAATACCGCCTATCGGTATATATATGGGGAGGTCTGAAATGGTTTATTCTGTGTCTGGGGGTTTTCCTCTTAGCCCTGGGGGTACCCGAAAATTTCGGCATTCATGAGTTCTGTGTCCGATTTTATTATGGTAAATACAGAATGGAGGGTTCCTACATTGATACTCATTGTGACCTTCGTATTTGCAATTTCTGCAAATAATCCCATAAAAACATTCTTGTGCCTTGTGTCCCCATGCATTACAATTAAAACATAGGATTCTGGTATCCCTATCCCTAGATGGACTTCTAGCATGCCGCCTATGTCCTACTTCTGTTTTCTTAAACTCTCTAGAGTTCCTATATTGGCTTTGTTGATTTATAGGCATTACATATGGGTTTATTGTTCTGGTCTCACTGTATCCTTGAAGAAGATAATCTACTTCTCCTAAACAGATATTTGATTTTAAATCTTTGTACAGCCTTTCTGCTGTTAAGTCATCAGAATTCTTTGCCAATAAGCTAAATGTAATCAATTTGATTACCTGTGAGATTTTCATCTTCTCACTAGATCTTTCTATCCAGTCTGAATCTTTCAAGATAGAATTCATGTCTTTTGACCATCTATCTAATCTAGCTAAGTACTCTGTGTCAGTTTCACTTGTCCTAACTTCCTTAATCATTTTTACCAATGATCTAATAGGATCCTGATCACATTTGGACATGAAATGCTTGAGAAATGCTTTCTTGTAATCATCATATTGATTAATTGATTCCATTTGCTGGAAGTTAATGACAAACCTCGCCCTTCCATGCTCTGGATCTATATTCTCCTTGAGAATCTCAATCTTACGATTCTCATTTGTAATGTTTTTACTAACTATAAGAGTGTCAATGAGGTTCAGGAACTTGTTTACACCATATGTGTTAGACTCTCCTGTGAATTTTGGAATATTTGTATTTGATGTGTGAATTTCGTGTCTCAACACGTTAGAATTCTGAGGGGTACTCATACTTATTACTAATACCTTGCTTTAGCCTGGCTGCTTGCGATGTCGCTTCGTGATGTCAATGTCTGGTTTGACGTCCTTCTACGGTCTTGTCATTCCTCAACGACGTTGTTCCTCCTCCATCACACACTCTGCCTTGAAGACCGCCTTGTAGATGATGATCACCTTGAAGAATCTTGAAGAATGCTTGTTCCCAACGTAGCAGTTACTTGAAGTTGTAGATTTCTCTCGTAGTCGTAATACACTCTTGATTTTGGTTGTCTTGTTCCCGTAGACTTCAGGCGCCACTTCTCTTCGGAGGTGTTTAACACCCAGTTCGTTCCACCGCTGTTCACCACTTTCACCACCCCTTGTCACCACTGTCACTTAAATTTGACTTGTAATATCACTCGTCTCGAGGCCCCTTGCCTCTCGTTACGTGAGTTTCACTAATATTCAAGTTCCTCTTAAGCAGTAGGCCCAATGCCTTCTTTTTCCTGTAGTCTCACTATTTTCTAGGCCCCATGCCTATTCCTCTCGTCCTTTGGGTTAATAAAAGGATGGTGAATTTTCTTTCTTCTTTCACTGTAATTTCACCTTTGCTTACACTCGGGATCTCTTTTCTCTCGTCTCTACATCGTCTCCTGATCCTCTCTCCACACCCTCTCTATATCTTCTCCCTATATCTTCTGACGAGATCCCGTATCCTACGCTAAGCTGCCTTCGTCTGACGTCACTCATTTTTCTAATCCAATCTCCGGTGACTTCTGAAGTAAATGTCACTCCTTATGGGCGTGACTTTGAATTCCTGCACCAATAGTTTTTTTCCTCCTTCTCCACCTTGCACCAATCCGGAAAGCCATTTCAATGCCACTAGCAATATTGTTTATCTCAGCATTAGTCAAACGAAGGTAACCTGCGCTTACAAAGTTGATTACACATCGAATATAAAAACAGTCACCACCGTCGGTGTGTTTACATAGACAAAACGTCGCCCTCACATAGACATAACATCGCCCTCGAGCAGGCGTCGAGTCTGAATTATTCTAATACCCTAGCTCATTTCCATTCGTACACTACCGGCCTCTTACAACAGCCAAATAACAAGACATGTTACAACAAACCATGGTGCATATTCTTCATTAATATTAAATCATCAAGATCATAGCACTTGGAAAATATATATGTTCTAACTTTAACTTAAAGCTTTTGATGTTATCTACCTTTTGAATATGTAATGTGAAGTTACTATATATCGTAAGAGTAGCAAATTCAAAGCCACGAAACCCAACATTAGAAGAACATCTTGGTTCAGAATAACGTTACACCGTCAGTAATTTGACGAGTATCCATACAGTGGTTGAAACACTTGTAAATTATCTCTCAAATATTGTAGACAGCCAGTTATTGAAATCTGATGAGTTTACACACAAAACTTGTACAGTATTCTTAACCTGATGGGCAACCAATGAAGCTCAATCAGAATAGGAGTAATTCTTTTCCACATGGAGGCACCTTTATTTATCAACCTTGCAGCTCAATTAATAATATATTACCATCTTTAAGCTGATATTTGCCTATAGTATAGTGAGTTACAAAAATAAACTCTATGATCAACTTCACCGAATCCTCATCAGGATATTTCTTAACCAAAGTAATATTTCCAAGATTTAGTCCACATACCCTAACAACATTGTTAATCTGACAGTTAGGAGTTCAAATTACAATCGAGTAATACTCATAATTCACAAACACTTTCAGATATACCGATTAAATCACCATTAATACATAGGCTACACACACACACATATATATATATATATATATATACTTGAATATTTCGGCAGCAGGTTTTCCTGTAGACAAGTTTCATTGAAGAAAATAGCATCATTGCTTTTGAAAATGTACATAGTGTACGAAACGTCAAGCTCCAGTAAAACGCTACTCTTCTCCCTTCTGAGTTTGAATCATGCCCACCTTAAACCTTCAGTCACAGGAATTCATGGTCATACCGTCCGCCAGGAGAGATGTGCTTCGCCCGAAGCCTAATACGCGACTGATGACCTCTACTCCCTGACGCATCGTTCCAAGCCTCTGATTGGCTGACCCATATACGGCGTTCTGTTCTCCCATTGGTTCCCTCACACCACAATTTCCTATTGGTTCTCTTTATGTTCAATATGATCCACTCCTTTACTATATAAGTCTATGTATTCTGACCTTTTGTCATTGCTTTTGAAAATGTACATAGTGTACGAAACGTCAAGCTCCAGTAAAACACTACTCTTCTCCCTTCTGAGTTTGAATCATGTCCTTTGGACCTGCGATAGCAAACTTACCTCCTGAAGCCAAGTCTATAGTTAGACGTATTGAAACTCTACACAAGAAGATCATCAATGCATCAATTGCTATATATATATATATATATACACACACACACACACATACTGTATATATATATATATTATATATATATATATATATACATATATATATATATATATATATATATATATATATATATATATATCACACAGGAAACCCACAGTCGGAGAAAATAATCTTCGAATAAAGAAGAATCCTATATTTCGGCTATCAACTGTAGCCCTCTTCAGGAAAGTACATAAGACAGAGGACAAAGGGGACTTCTAAGCTACGAAAAAGAGAAGGAATGCGGACAAGTGACCTCACTCAGGCGCGGGGCAAACTGGGGTGGTGGAGGAGGGGGTGAGGTGAGGGGGGGTTGTAAGCTCCGTACCAGTTTGCTAACAGCTGCGCGTGAGATGATGTCAGGAGTCCACTGTCCTTTAGAGATATTAATATTAGGGCATTCCTCAATTAATGCTGATTCGACTATTTTTCTCCTGAAACCGCAGTGGGACTTGAACACTAATCTGGCCTTACCCCAGTCGAAAGAATGATTCTTATTTTTGACATGAAGAAATACAGCCGAATTTTCTTGCCCATACCTAATTGACCTTTTATGTTCTGCCAATCTAGTGTTCAAGTCTCTCCCGGTTTGACCCAAGTAAACCAAATCACAATCTTGGCAGGGCAAACAATAAACACCAGGTGACTCAACTTCCTTCGGTTTGTATATTGTTATATTAGTTTCTTTGTTTTGTCCAAATGTTGTTCCAGTGATTGACTTAAGTGCGTTAAGTCTAGGTGTGCATTTGTTTTTTATGTTTGTGAGGTGTTGTTTGAAAGACATGGATGTATCGTATGTTACACCAAGAATTTTCGGTGTGTTTGTGTGTGGTATTAGAGTGTTGTTGATGTAGAGATGAGGTATGTATTTGTGTTCTTTTGTCCAGTTGGTGAGAAGTGTTGCTGTAGATTTGGTTGGAGCTATTTTGAGTCTGTTTGTGATGAACCATGTGTTGAGTGTGTCAAGGTAAGGCTGGATTATTTCTGCAGCTTTGTCTGTGTTACGATGTGTGCATGTGATTGTTATGTCGTCTGCGTAGGAAGAGATTTGTATTTCTGAGGTGTCTGGCGTGGGTAAGTCATGCATGTATAGATTAAATAATGTGGGGGATAGAACTGAGCCCTGTGGTACTCCGTTCTTAATGTTTCTGATGTGCGATGATTGGCCATTATATGACACATTTGGACAAAACATTTGGACAAAACAAAGAAACTAATATAACAATATACAAACAATGCATACGCTCAGTGATGAATTATGCGAGTCCTGCATGGGCTCCTAATCTCAGTGAGACACACACACACCACAACACCCTTCAAATCATACAAAACAAAGCCCTAAAAACAATTACAGGCTGCACAAATACATCACCTACAGACCATTTACACCATGAAACAAAAGTCCTCAAAGTCAAGGACCACCTCGACATGAGAGGCACACAAACACTTGCTGCAGCCACCACAAACACATCACACCCGCTACACTACATAGCAGAACACCCACACACACCAAGAAACATTAAAACTACACCCAAAGACCTTTATTACGCACAGATACTCTCTTCTCTTCCTCCACAACCACCAAATACCAGCCTCCGGAAACATATTCATAATCATATCACTCACCGCTCCATTAACACACTGAAAGACAACACACTGCTGCATGCCAGACCCCCTGATATCCACCCTTCTGAATCCTCTCTCCCACGAAAGGACAGAGTCCGCTTGGCCAGACTGCGATGCGGTCACCACCCAGCACTTCTAAGCTACCAGAAGAGGCTGGACGACCGTGTTGTGAACAGCTGCCCAGGATGTAACACTTCACCCCATACCATACAACACATAATGGAAGACTGCATTATACACAACCATGCACGCAAACAACACAACATACACTCTATAAAGGATTTGTGGGAAAACCCAGTTTCGGCTGTGGCCTTCCTTGGGGAGACGGGACTGCTCGGACAGACAGTCTAGGGAACGACAACAACAACAACTTCCTTCGGTTTTTGTTGAACGTTCACAATTTGCTTACGCACGGTGTTAGGATAGTGATAGGCAAAAGTGAGACGCTCATGACGAAACAACTTAGTAGAAGAATTGATGGTATTATTGAATGGAATTTTTAGAATGTCCTTAAAGAAGCGGTGAAAACTTGTGGGGACGGAAGTTTTAAAATAGTTGGCCCTAGCCTTACTGGGGGCTTGGTCCAGAAACCAAGGTGGGTAAGCCAACTTCTTAAGTTGACATTTGATCCCCTCGATCTCATGGTTCAGAAATTGAGGACTGCAAATCCTGATAGCCCTCAAGAAAAGGCCAGAGGCAACACTTTTGACATTGTCAGGGTGTTTGCTAAAAAAGTGAAGGTAACTCCCTGAGTGGGTGGGCTTTCGGTAAACTGTAAAGAATAAATGATCAGTTCTTCTTATCAAAATGTCCAAGAAAGGGATTTTGTGTCCTTCTTCCCATTCAACTTTGAATTTAAGATTCGGGGTCAATTGGTTCAATTTATCATGGAACACTTCAAATGGGCCCCAACTGTGATCCCACGCCGAAAGTCCACCCACTGAGGGAGTTACCTTCACTTTTTTCAGTGAGGTCATTTGTCCGCATTCCTTCTCTTTTCTGTAGCTTATAAGTCCCCTTTGTCCTCTGTCTTATGTACTTTCCTGAAGAGGGCTACAGCTGATAGCCGAAATATAGGAGTCTTCTTTATTCGAAGTTTATTTTCTCCGACTGTGGGTTTCCTGTGTGTCATTTACAAATGTGCTACTACATTTCTGTTTAGCTATATATATATATATATATATATATATATATATATATATATATATATATATTAGTGAATTTAGGGAGCAGGTTCTCTTCAATACATTTCTTATTAAATAACACAGCAAACTGGGCGTTAGTTATCTTCTTATTGAGACTTTCTACTCTTCTAATAACTTTTCTCTCTAAAGGAGGGAGAAGGTATACAATATTTCCAAACGAGTCCATGATTGGGTAGGAAAACTAACATTATACGACGTTTCGCCTATGCATTAGGCATCTTCTGGTAATTTATTCAGAAATAAATACATACTTATATAATACAAAGATAGGTACATTAGGAGAGATCTAGGACTGTGACAATTCATCCTTTCCAGCCCGCTACTCGTGACCCATACAACTCTAGGGTCCCGCACATGTTTTGTTGTATATTAATAAGTGGCATATAGTTTCTTATCATCACTGCCTCCATGCATTTTAATTTTGTTGTATTACCATTCCTGGCGATTATTATTGTGTTCGTGTTAAGGTGTTCTCTTGATATGTTGTTCTTGTGGGATTTCGTCATGTGTGATTTTATTGCCCCGTTCTGCATGTGATACGTGAGTCTCTGTGAAAGTGTTTGTGTTGTGTACCCGATATACTCGTCTGTACAAAGCGCACCGTCTTTGTTGAAATTACAAGTATACTTGTACACGACATTACTCTGTTTTAATTTGTCCTTTTGTGCTGCCAAATTATTCTTCATGATAAGAGATGATGTTCTGGGGTTCCTGTAATAAATTATCAAATTAAGCTTATCTCCTTCTTTTGTAGGTGTACAATTCTTTTTTATTATTTCTTTCAGGACCTTTTCATCTTTTTTATAGCCTGAAGACATTGTGTTCTGGTAGTAAAGGTTAATGTTATTGAATTTACTACTTTCATCTAAAGCAGTGGTGTTGACTAAATCCATTTTAGTTTTTATTTCGTTGTCAATATCTTTTAACGGGAAGCCATTGTTAGTTAAGATTTGTTTTATCCTGTTTAATTCTTGGTGAAGAAGAGACCAACTTGAACAAATTTTGAAGGCCCTTGCAACGTAAGCCCGTACCACACTTTTCTTATACTTAGAGGGACATTCACTCATCCCGTTTAAACACCTTCCTGAGTCACTAGGTTTTCTGTAAACATCGGTGGTGAAGGTGCCATCTGATCCATCTACCCACACGTCTAAAAAGGGAATTTTGTTCTCTACACTCTTTTCAATAGTGAATCGTAGGCATGAGTTCTCTTCCAAAGCCCTCTTGAGGTTTTCAAGCTGTTCGTCTCCGTCTACGTCAACAAAGATGTCGTCTACGTATCTTAAATACATTTTTGGTGAAGGGTTGATGGAACTTAGGACGGAACGAAATAAAAACTAAAATGGATTTAGTCAACACCACTGCTTTAGATGAAAGTAGTAAATTCAATAACATTAACCTTTACTACCAGAACACAATGTCTTCAGGCTATAAAAAAGATGAAAAGGTCCTGAAAGAAATAATAAAAAAGAATTGTACACCTACAAAAGAAGGAGATAAGCTTAATTTTATAATTTATTACAGGAACCCCAGAACATCATCTCTTATCATGAAGAATAATTTGGCAGCACAAAAGGACAAATTAAAACAGAGTAATGTCGTGTACAAGTATACTTGTAATTTCAACAAAGACGGTGCGCTTTGTACAGACGAGTATATCGGGTACACAACACAAACACTTTCACAGAGACTCACGTATCACATGCAGAACGGGGCAATAAAATCACACATGACGAAATCCCACAAGAACAACATATCAAGAGAACACCTTAACACGAACACAATAATAATCGCCAGGAATGGTAATACAACAAAATTAAAATGCATGGAGGCAGTGATGATAAGAAACTATATGCCACTTATTAATATACAACAAAACATGTGCGGGACCCTAGAGTTGTATGGGTCACGAGTAGCGGGCTGGAAAGGATGAATTGTCACAGTCCTAGATCTCTCCTAATGTACCTATCTTTGTATTATATAAGTATGTATTTATTTCTGAATAAATTACCAGAAGATGCCTAATGCATAGGCGAAACGTCGTATAATGTTAGTTTTCCTACCCAATCATGGACTCGTTTGGAAATATTGTATACCTTCTCCCTCCTTTAGAGAGAAAAGTTATTAGAAGAGTAGAAAGTCTCAATAAGAAGATAACTAACGCCCAGTTTGCTGTGTTATTTAATAAGAAATATATATATATGTATATATATATACATATATGTATATATATATATATATATATACATATATATATATTCAATACTAATGTTACTTAGCTCTTCCTATCCACCAACATATACTCAATTTTACATTCGGTGATTGTGGTCATTTAATAATATGCATGCCTGGCATTGGTGAACACTAGATTACCATTATATCCAATATGAACACAGTTATCATCACCCTGACAAGTCTGAAGCTGTGAATAACTCCACATACAAGAGGCGATACTGCAAGGTTGGATACTTGAATCCAACATAATCAGCAGCCACTGCAAGAAATTCAGTCCTGATTTTTTCTAAGGCACATGCTGGTAGAGGTGCACGATTTTTTTTCCCCAAAATCTTCCAGCACCATCTTAGTGTCTGTACGCTGTGTAGTGATACTTCCTGCAATAAAGAAATTGTTCTGTATCAAGACAATCTGTCGTATATGTAGGTAAATATTTGCCTGTTGATGGCCATTTATATGCACATGGATGTCACCCGCAATTTCGGGGGTGCTGATTGTCCATGCGCAGTGTTGTCCAAATTGTCCAAACAAGAAACACACACACACACGCATAATTGATATATTTTTTGCATCATCTTGAATAAATCTGAGTTTGTTCAGCCACGGTGGGCGGGGTACGTAACAGTAGAAGGCAATAACGGGTGCAATAGGTGAAAATGTTTGGACAACACCGGTCTATGGCATGATATTTCTGACAGTAAGCTATTTTTGAGTTATTGCTATATTCAAAATGCAATGCATTATTGTAATCCCCTTTCATTTTGCTATAATGCTGTCTGTAACTGCATGGTGTTTGTAACTATTTCTTGTATTTTGAGGTAATTTGAGCAATTCTGAATATTATTAACTGTACATTATCTCTCATATGCTCCCATTAAATGCATAATATGTATATAACCCTCCATGACGTCATGGTTAAAACATGGCGCTGTATGCGGTGATTTAGAATGCAAACTAACAGACGACAAATATTTTCGACAAAAAGTCCCTAAAAACTACTTTAGAGATGAAACATTTGTTGTAACTATAGTCCTGATGAATATAACATTACGAAAGAAAAATTGCAAATTTGTACCTGGGCATGGTGGTTAGCCTTTAATTTTCAAACACAAACTTACTGCAAATACTTGACTCACACAAAATCAATCCTAACCCAGTGTTCTTCCTGACTGTTCCGCTTCAAATCCTATCAGTCAACACCCTCCCATACACATCCCACAAATACCCTCGATAAAATAATTCCTCTAAAACTAATACATTCATACTTATCTCTCTTCCTTTATATTTCGGGATTACATATTTTCTCCTCGTCATTCGGGAGTAGCCAAGAAAAGAGGCAGAGAGGGAGGGTCGATGTGAGTGGAGTATGTGGAGATGGAATGGGTGGGAGTGTATTTTATGCCTTTGCTTTTTGGCTACCTCCCTTGTAAGAGAGAGCCTTTGGTATATGTATATATGTATGTATGTATTATCATCATCATCATCGTCGTCGTTATTGTTGTTGTTCTTCTTTTTATTGTTATCATTATTACTGCCATGAGTTCCTGTTGTTATTCGTAAATGTCTCCTGTACCATTTGTAGGCCACCATTTCTTCTTTTTTGATGCTCCTGCAACAGGAGGAAAAGAATACCACCGATATGTTCTCATACGTGTCGTAAAAGATGGACATTCCCTTTCTGCGTTTTTAAATTCCCGCGAAATGCCAATGAATGCTTCGACTCGGCCACCCTCTCACAAGGTAACTGGTGTATCAGTGTGTGATACAAAACTCTCAGATGCACGTCTACTACGCCTCACATCCACTCTTGGCTTCTCACCTTGTGCTTCGTTTCCAACCTATACCTCTCATACTCCTCATATATTTTTCAACCATTCTTCATCACTTGTTCATTCCACCATTCCCGTTCCTGTTTCGTCCTATTCGCCTCATCGCTTATTCATTGACTACACGACTGGCGATATTGTTCCTTCCTTCTCATACTAGGTTCAATTTAAGTCCTGACATTTTAAGGTAATTATTCATTCTTGCCTGGTTAGAACTCGGTGTGAACAACCTTGCACATTCATACCTAGTCACTCAGGTTCTAGTCCTTCCAGAACCTTTTTCTTTAGCCTTGACCATTCGCGAGGGAAAATGAGGGAAAACGTAGACCCTTCGCTCAACCTCATTCAGATGCCTTTTATGAAAGGCAGGGGTACGGGTTGCGGCAGTGGCTGGGTATACTTCCAAATGTGCATACGTGCCTTTGGATCGAATACACCTATGAACAGTGAGGTCTTCTGTTTTTAGCCTGTTGCACTTGCTGGATTTGATCAATTGAATGTTTCCTGACCCATGTCATCTTGTTCATTCTCTCTCTGCCTATTCATCATAGCCCTTCTTGAATTAAATTGTAATCCATTGTTATATCTCTGTGAACTGTTCCACTTGTCCAGAGCTGTATTTGCAAAATTACATTTTTGACATCTTTGAACTTAACCTTATTGGGTTAAGCTTTTCCAGTTTTAGTGTAATAAGTACCGTTTCTGAGATATTAATTCTAAATAATTTCCCCAGTCTGACATTCAATTTGTTTTCCTCGATGGAAGATTACCGATCACCTCTTTCGAAACTTATTTTTCCTCTACAGTGTCTCCTCTCTCAGTTTTATATCTATTGTCTTCTGCATAGTATGTTAGTATTTTTTCACTCCTCTCAGCGCTATTTGTAAAAAAAAAAAAAATCTACACGAAAGCTTTGTGAACAGTGACATTACAGTAACGGGTTTCTTTTGTCTTTTTACATATTTATATTTATTAGTTTGTTTATTGATTGAAATTTGTATTTTTCTTATTTATTTATTCATTAGCTTGTTCATTAATTTATTTATCTATCTTTTCATCGAAGCTGTACTGCACCTCTAGGAGACCAAAATTGTGAGCATGCACGTGGTGGTCGCTCGAGACGGAAGGACTCTGGTCCGTTATGGCGGTCCATTGGTAAGCCGTTATCATGTCTACTATGGAGGGGATGATAAGCGACACGGGATGAACCTGTGATGAAATTGTCTGTTAAAATTCTAGTTTTAGTTTCGACCATAACATCTGAAAGACAGTCCATGTTTTTCATGTCTTGTGCTTAAATTAGACACGCAGAATTTAAGTTTGCAGGACAAATTTCCCTCGAAGGGTTATGGAATTTCGTTGAAGAGACTGTGAGTAATGGAGAATATATCCATGAGATAAGATGAAATTACTGAGATGAGACTGTCATCACCGTACGTCAGCAGTAATATGGTAATGTGGCTGGATTCCGAATGTTAACACTCCTCACAAGATTTATTCGAAAACAGTTGGCAAGAGAACGTCCACGTAGGACGTAACTGTATCAAATAATATCCACATGGAGAACGAGCGAATGGATTGGGTGGTCGTCAATGAGAGTAGCTATGCGCTGACATGGAGTTTGTCCTCATCTATTGATTGATTGATTGCTATAGGCCCGTGCAAGGTATGCACGCTGTCGTGGACACACAAACTGCCTTTTTCAGCGATAGTGTGTAACGCACAGGATGGCTGGCAGGATGACAGAGTAAGGACCATAATTTTGTTTAAGGAACTGTCCATGAGGATGGGAGGATATAACCTACAACCGGTAAGTTAGAGGGTTGGTTCAAAATGGAAAAGTGTATGGAAATCTGGTTTATGAGCCTGAGGACTAGGGTTGGTGTGGGGGGTGGGACAGTGCGTCCAGGCGTCGACGCAAACGTCAAGCCGTCGTATTACAAGTTTCCCGGGCTTCCTGCGCGGCGTTTGCGCAGGGGGGAGGCGGGGGAAGGAGGGTCGGAAAGGTGGGGGGAGGGGAGGCGCCCGGGCTCTCCCTCCCTCTCTCTCTCTCTCTCTCTCTCTCTCTCATCATCAGGCGCCGCGCGCTGCGCACGCACCCAAGTCGCACCAACCAGTTCAACAGAATTAGCTCGCTCGAGTTGGGTGTAGTTCTTCCCCGGCCTAGCCTCCCCCAGTCACTCCTTACATTCCCCATAATGCCACCTCTTGGCGCACAGGCTCCACTTTCCCTTTATAGAATTTACTCTTTAATGTTAATTCCATGTCGTATTATGCATTCCCTATTTCCTCAGTGTTTCTTAGGGTACTATGATGGCAAACAACTTGTGCTCGCGCGCGCACACAAACACTATCGCGAATAGCTTCTGCTGGCGGCAGTACGTCTGCGTTATATCATTTTCTGTTTCTCTCCGATCGTCTTCCGTCCTCCCGCCGCTGAGCTCACGCCGTCTCCATGGCAATATATTTTATGCACCGGCACTGCACCAGCTCCACGACACTCGCCGCAGCCGTTGCTGTTGTCCGTAACACGACTGCCCCGTTGCCTGCCTGCCTGTACGCCTGCCTATATGACATCCCATGTGTCTGCCGGCGTGCTTGTGTGCACGTATCTACACCGTACCCACTCCCTCCTACTTTCATCCTACCCCTCCCTCCCTACCTATCGCATATCTTATTGTGTCATGGCCAATTAATTCTTACATCATTCGGCGCCATTGCGATCGTGGTCTGGTGTCGTGTTATGTCCTTGAGTCAGGTGCATGAAGAACGTTAGGATACGGCAAGATAGGGCAAAGAGAAGGGGGAGGAGAGGGGGGAGGGGGAGACATCTGTGGGGCAGTAGCATGTGACCGACTGCCCTTCTTTCACGTTGGCATATTTACAGATCGTGCTAGTTAACACCAGACGACTTCATTCAGCTAAAAGAACTAGTTGAGCAATAAAGATTTCGAATAACCCATTTTTGCCCCGATTTTTCCTCCTTGACTAAACAATTCTCCAGTGATAACCAGCAATAGTCCACTTTACGTGTAGTTGTAACCACTTTTTATGTTTGAGCAGATGGCATGAAACGACGACATTTAGTGTTAAGGTTCACACTTTCCATTTCACCCATCAGACCGCCTGTGCAGGCATGGAAATATTTAAGAACTATACGTGTATAAAGTGGAACGAGGCTCTGTGAAATGCGTCAGCGTTCTGAAGAAGTTAACTGCCGAGTGACGGCAGGTAGTATCCAAATACAGCAGAGTCGTCAGTAACCCCGTTCGTCCTGCGTCGCTCGCTCTCTCTCGCGCGCGCACACACATCTCACGGCCACCGTTGCTGCTGCTGCTGCTCCCGCCGCCGCCGCCGCCACCGCCAGCCGCAGTGCGCATGCCCGTCCCTCGCCTATAACGAAATGGAGCGCGTTGTAAGATTCGCCAGTCGTAGCGCGCCCCAGCCAATTGCCTGCTGGCTTACATCGGCCGCAAGACGGGATTGGTAACGCGTGGACGCCCTTCTACAGTTGAGATTTGCTTGGCTTTGCAATAGGGGGTATAACCCACACGTGGTTTGAATTATCGACACTGATTGTGTGAGGACAGCCTTAACCTTTTCAACTTGTGTGTGTGTTTGTGTTTGTGCTTTCGTCTCCAAATTCCGGTCGACCGACCAGCAGTCCGGCACCCCCACCCGCTCTACCACCACCGCCGACCGGCTTCGTCACCCGCTACCTCGTTGACGTCGTCGTCGTCGTCCCCGCCGTCGCCTCCGTCGTCGTGGTCGGATGGTGAGTGCGCTGTTCTTGGGGGACAGCGTACTGGTGCTAGGATTGCCAGCTGGAAGAAGACTGTTGGTCGCTTAGGCAAGCCCCACGAGTCGGTTCCTGGTGCACGGCATGTCATCAGCGAAAAAGCACCACGAGCTGGTCGCGGCGGACAACCCCGCCAAGGGCGGCGGCGGCAGCAGCAGCAGCACCTCCTGCCGGTCCGAGGAGGAGGGGGAGATGCTGCTCGAGGCGAATGCAGGGGTTGAGGACGACGAAGAAGAAGGAGAGGAGGAGGACGAGGAGGAGGATGAAGAGGAGGACGAAGAAGAGGAAGATGATGAGGAAGTGGGGGACACGGCAGGAGGTGGCAGAGGAGGAGGAGGAGAGGGCGAACATGTGCAGAGGGAGGAAGAAGCAGGTAGTGCAGGTGTAGACAGCACGCCCCACACCGCACCTGGTGATAGTGACATGGTGACACCCGCCGAGAAGGACCAGGAGTCCCACCCCTCCCCAGCTGTTTCGGCCGACGTGGCTGACGAGGAGACATCGTCGGCGCCATCCACCGGGGAACCTGAAAGTGAAGAACTTCGCCCCACGACGAAGGTGGCGAAGACGGCGTCAGCAACAACAACGATTATATCCTCCAGCCTCGTCAAGAACTCCCTGTCGGCGGCTGGCAGGCCGGGTGGGGCTGCGTCGGACACGGGTCCTCTTCAGGAGGGCGGGACGACTCCCGTATCGAGCTCCAAGGTCATCCCCTCGACCAAGATCGTCACGTCCCTGGGTGGAGGCGCAGGCGTAAAGGTGGTCGGAAGCCAGGTCCGGGCCCAGTCCATGCCCCTCCTGGTCAGCATGGCTGGTGGAGGTTCGGGCATCTCTCTCCTGCCGGCGGGTCTCCCCCCGGGTCGTTACGTCATCGTCCCCGGTGGTGCGTCCTCCCTTGCAGCACTCTCTACCGCCTCGACCACCACTACCACGACCACAACAACCCTTGCAGTACGAACACCCTTGACCACTACTTCCTCCTCCTCCTCCATCCCCACCATCACGACCCCAACCACCCTAGCAGCGCCCTTGACCGCTGCCGCCATGGGCCACCCGACCCTCATCCCGAGGGTTTCGGTGACGTCTCCGTCAGCATCGAGTGTGAGCACGGTGGCGGCGGGCCGCAACGTACAGCAGCGGGAACGGGGCAGGAGGAAGTCGTACACGGCGGCGGAGAAGCTGGCTATGATCGCAGCCGTGGAGGGCGGGGAGAGGAAGAGCACCGTGGCCGACCGCTTCGGCGTGGCCCCTTCCACCCTGGCCTGCATCCTGGCGCAGAAACACAAGATTCGGAGAGATCAAGTAAGTCGTTTGTTCTTCCCATTTCCTCGTTCTTCCCGCCCCTCTCTCGTGCATATTAAGTGTGTGCGCGTGCGGTCAATTAACCCGGGCAGTATAGTGACGTACTTAAGTAATGTTGTCCTGGCTAAGGGCCAAGCGATTTTAAGCAGGGTAGAGGTCATGATCGATTTAAACCCTCTTCCAGACCATCACCCTCAACTGATGAATTGTTTGTCCTTAACTAAAACAAAATTTAATGTCTGTTGAAGGGGTGATATGGAACACGGGTCATGCCATATGCTAGTAAACATAACGCGTGACATCCCACCCCCTGAGGAACATCAATGACGCCCTGTCACTTTGTTTGTGCATCCTCCAGCAGAACTTAAAGATTCCTGTTTATTCCCACAGGACAGCCTCAGCCGCCGCCGCCTCCGCTCCCCCAAAATCTATCCCCGTGACGTTGTTAATACGAGCAACACTGTCTCCAACGGGAGCGGCAGCATCGCCGTCAGTAGCAGCGGGGGCGGTTCTTCGACCGTCTTCAGTCTAGTACCGTCGTCACACAGCGGCCTTGGGTCTTCGAGTTTCCTTCACGGTACCGCCAACCCGTTCTCACACTTCTTAGCTCCATTGTCACCTCCCTCGCCGCCCCTGCTGCAGTCACCTATAGAAGAAATTGTTACAGGTAAGTAGTACGTGTCTGTGTATATCCTGTTATGTGTAGTCAACCTTCTCCGACCCACTCACTCATAGCACGGCGACCTTGTGCCTGCGTCAAACGAATTTGCTGTCTCACCTAGTCGACTGCATATTTATATCCGTGCTCCGCCCTCCCTCTCCACCACATCCCTCCCTACCTCGGGTTGGGTGAGAGTGGTTGGGGGAGGGGGCAAGTGAACTAGTGTAGTGAGAGAAAATGATTATGTTCGTGGCCTTCGTAGTTCGTACAAGTATGTGTGTGCGTACATGTGCTCGTATATGTGTGCGCGTGCGTGTGTGTGCGTGTGTTTGTTGGCGCCAGAGATGTGCACGCGGGCGTTGGTAGAGCGCATGCGTTGGAGGATCGGCGCGGAAGCTGAAAGAAATAAGCAACATTAAACGCAAAGCTTCTGTGAAAGAATAAAATAATATAGAACATCCGTATTTTACAGTAATGCAACACCCCATGATACGCAGTGCATTAAGCTTTAATAAACATGATTATGCACTACACTTAAGGAAGCGTTGGTAGAACATTGAGTTTGTCCAAATTTAAAACATGACAAAATTGTGTCGGTAATGGCCGACAATCGTGTGGGATATTGACGAGCGCCGCCAGACACCAGCGCAATAGTTTTAAACGCAGAGGGAATTAGCATCACATCTCATTTTTCACCTCCATTTCCATCAATCGTGACAACGTCTCATCCTACCAAATCACTATCAGAACTTGGTCATTGTGCCCTCACGTGTCAGTTTATGAAGAGATCCTTGACACCCTCTCGCCATTCGGAAGTGGGATTGGGTGGGGTGGGGGGATTGGGTGCATGTGTAACGGTCATCTTTGTCATTGTGGTTCGTGGTAACCGGAATACGTTCCTCGGTATAACTCAGGGACAAACTGTCGTGCCATACCAATGGCTACGTCAAAAAGAGTTTGTTGACGTCATATTATGCACCTCAGGGGAGTGTAGTTACTCTAATCCTATCGACGGGTCGGGGCGATATATTTTGTTTTGGGAGCACCAGACAATTTCATTCAGTTAAATGATGCCCAATGGTACTTTCATTCTGGCTGTCGGTATGCCATTTCATTTGTGTTCCCGTGACATCTACAATAGGTAGCGATGCCTGTCTCAGTTGACCCTTTTTCTCTTTTATTCACACTTCCACCGGGGCATTGCTGTGTCGTGGAAGGAATTGTCTTTATTCCACGTGCCTGCATAGTTTGTGGAGTTTATTCTAGTTAAGGTATGGATATTTTATCTAAAGGGTGACTAAGCATAGGTACAACTAATTTCTTATTTTGTAATAATGTTATTTGTGTTTACGAGAACCATATTTAAAACAAACTTTTTACCTCAAAAGTATATGAGGGACTTTTTTATTAAAATATTTGTCGACTGCTAATTGGCATTCTAAAGCACAGCCTACAGCGCCATCTCTTAGTATTAGTTTCGATGACGTCATGAGCTGTCCCAAACCAAGGTTCCAGTAACGAAACGAACGATATTCAGCGATGTTAAGTTTTTCAACGTCTGTTGATAGTATCTACTCCCTAAACATGTCTGACCACAGCCAAGACATGTGGATAGACGGCATAGTATTTTTGCGGTGTGCTCCTACCCGAAATATTGCATCACGTTCACACTACGCCTCTTGGATGCCACTAGCTTTCTATATTTTTTCATCTCGACCCTAGTTTGCTAGTAAAAAAAAGGTTAATTATTGTGATTTGCAACTACTAAATAGAACTAATTATTATTGACATGATAAGTTAGATGCATTATTGTAGATTGTACACACGCTGGGAAGGCTTATGGGAAGGTTTTGTTTGAGAGGATTAGGAGATGAACAGGAGTAATTGGTGAGGAACAGTGTGGATTTAGGAAAGGTATATATAGGTTGCGTGGATCAGATTTTTGCTAAGGTAGATATGTGAGAAAACTTTACACCTAGACCATATTGTACAGACTCAGCTGCGCCCCTCCCACGTGCGGTGTACACGATAAGGCGTGTATAGCCGTACTCATCAATAATGCATCCCTTCACCAGCTTTGACTGGTGATAACAACAATAATAATGATAATCTAACAATAATAATGATGATGATGATATAATAATAATGATAATTAATGATGATGCATGTAGCCCATTAATTGCCAGGCTATAAGCATACACTTTGGAGGCATCAACCCTCTATGTGTAGAATACACACAAAACCATACCGCAAACAATACTAACACAACTACATGCACAGACAACTACATCAACTTTTTCTTCTACTGAAATTGTTTTAATTTCCAACTTTCTCTCCTACTACATCTTCTCATTTCAGTTTACCTACCACTAGAATTATTTCCAATTTCTCTATCTTTCCCTAAGACTAAGCCTCCCACTCATTTTCCAACTTTGTTGGATAAGGATAAGAAAAGTAGATATTCCACGTAACCTCACGGTTACACGTCAATCCCAGTCCCCAACCCCAAGTCTCCTACCCCCCCACACCTCCACAGCCACGACGCCACGAAATAAATATCCCTAATCGCCCGGTGGCAAAAGCCATCTTTTATACACAACTACTATCTCTTCATTTTTTTACAGACCTTCTTCCCCTCCCACAAAAACCGATCCCGTGCAAGCGGATGGTCTTATCTAACAAGTCGCAAAGGCAAGGATGTTTTTGGGGCCTTTATGGATTAGAAAAAGGCTTATAACAGGGTAGATTGGAAGGCACTGTGTTTTTTTTTCCCAGATATAAGGGATAGAAAGATGTTAAGGGCAGTCAAGTGTTTTTTTTTTTTTTTTTTTTTTTTATACGACAGAAGAGCCTGTGTTAGAATGTGAAATGAAAAGAGCGAGTCGTTTGAAGTAAAGATGGACTGGCAGGGATGTGTCGTGTCGCCATGGCTATTAAATGTGTACATGGGGTGGTGCGGGAGGCGGGAGGAAAAGCGAGGGCAGCGGGCAGGGGACTGGAGATTGTTAAAGAAAATGGAGAGAAGTGGGAGGTGAGCCAGTTATTGTTTGCTGACGACACTGCTTGTGACAGGGTCAGAGGAGGTATTAAGGGAGTTAGTGACGGAGTTCGGGAAGGTGTGCAATAAAAGAAAAAGGTAAATGTGGGTGCAAGGTGATGAGATGAACAAGGTTAGAGGATGGCAGTGAATGGGACCTTTCGCAGTCAGGCTCGTAGATTCCTATTAGCCCTAGAATTTTCAATTGTCCCGGATTTCACGAAGCAAAGGGGTGACTTAGCTAATTTGGAAACCGATATTTAAAAAAGATACGACATAAATTGCTGCATAAATGTATTTAAAATTAAAAACATTACTCTTAATGTTATAATTTTTACTTACTGGTGTGTGATAAGGCTTTGTTAATTTGATTATAAGGTAAAACTAAAAATAGGTAATTATTTTTACTGACGTAAGTATGAGCAGTAAAAATAAGTGGATGTTGATTTCGGTTTGTACATTTTATCTGAGAGTGTTGAAAAATAATGGATATCACTGTCACGTCCTGTATATGAAGATAATCAGTGAGGTAAAAGATAACAACAGTGGTGGCGGACGTATGAAGTGAGCGACGTTTGTGTAAAGAATAGCCTCTTAGATCTACTGGGAGCTATTTTCAAACAAGACTAATTTTACGTGTGCCGTGGCAGACTGCACGTCAGATTCAAGAAAAAGTAAGAGATAGACAAATGTTAATCGTACTGGAAAAATTAAGTCTTCGATGCAAATTTATATTTTCTATACATTACATGGATTTGCCTATTGATTGGTGCATTCAAATGAAAGTATATATCAGTATACGTCAATTGAAGTCGGTAGAAAATGACAAATTGCTTGGCTTGATACAATTATAGGCTGTTTTACGAATGTCATCTGTAATTATAAATAGAGGCTCAAACAATGCTATATGCCGTTTGCAATCATGAAATTAATTGACTTGAATTTCAGACACAATAATGTACAACGATACACCTCTGTAAGCTTGTAAGACTTGCCCAAAAAAGTATTTATTTTCCGGCAAGAATTACAAAATCTGGCGGTGTCTGGTATCAAATCGCTCACTGCGAAAGGTCCCATTGGAAGCAAGTCTAAAAGAGGAAAGGCTGGAGGGTGTGGATAGCTATAGATTTTTGGGGTAGCTTGTGGCAGGAATAGAGGTGGAGGTAAATTGTAGATTGAGGAAAGCAAATGCCTAAGGGGATTAGAAAGTGTTATGAAATATAGACAACTGGGAATGCATGCAGAGAGGAGATTGTGTGAAGAGGTGATTGTGCCGACGGTATTGTATGGGGCAGAGACTTGGAATTTAAGAGAGGCAGAGAGGAAAAGTTTAAATATGTGTAAGATAAAATGTCTGAGAAGTATGGAAGGGGTTACAAGGTTAGATAGAGTGAAAACCGAGGAGGAAAGCGGGAGTGGAAAAGATGACGACATATAGGGCTGGTGAAAGATTATTGGGATGGTTTGGACACATGGAAAGAATGAGTGATGAAAGATTAGTAAAAGAAATGTGTAAGGCAGAGGTGGAGGGAGTGAACTTCAGGGGACAAACGAAGATGAGATGGATGGATAGGGTAAAGGGGGTGTTGAGCAAAAGTGGAATGTCTGTTGAGCAAGGAAGGGAGAAGGCAGAAGATAGGGATGAGTGGAAAATAACTGTGTATGGATGATACCGTTATACTAGCAAGGGGGGGGATGGGGGATAGGGAGTGCTTATGTGTGAACGATATTTTGACGCAGAACCCGAAGGGATCCCCGTCTTCTCCTTTTCTGCATAAGGGAACGGAGGGGAAGGGATCGCCGATTAAGTGAAGTGTTTTGCTGTGTCTTGCTACATTGTGTTTGACCAAGGGTAGTTGGGTGATGCAGGGATGACCCGTCATCCACGAGGAGATAAAAATATAAGAATGAAGGAGACTGCAAGAGACCATAAAGCCTACACTAGGCAGAGATGAGATGGGAGGGGTGGAGGGGAGTGAAATTGTGGGAATAGGTACCTGCCTCCCTTATAAGGAAAAAAGATTGATATGTAGATAGAATATGCCTAATTAAAGAGAATTGCTGTTTCATATGTTTAGTCAGTATTGTTTCTCTAAATTCAGAAAAAAAATCCAGTATAGATAATTAGAACGTTAAACTATCCACCTGTAGGAGAGCATGTTTTTATGTAAATTTAATAATATATGTATCAGTGATGTCGATAAGGTCGATGCCTTCGGCGATGCGTCGGCCTCGTTATTTCTCCTGATTTTATATTCTAAGCTTATTTATCTTATATTTTCATCAAAATTTCACACACACACACACACACACACACACACACACACACACACACACACACACACACACACACATATATATATATATATATATATATATATATATATATATATATATATATTATCCATCGTTTTACATAAGTTTTAAAAAAGACCATTAACATTGTTGTAAGAGAATTTAGCTTTCCGTGTATATTTTGTACGTGAAAAATATTATTGTTGCTTGGGGGTTATCGTAAGCATTCTTCTGCCTTTCTGAGTTATATTTGTTAGTGTATTATTCTCCGCCTTGTTTGTCCTTTTCTTCCTAATCGTGTGTTTTCCTAAGTAGTTCTTCCATATTTTCGTAATTCCTAATTTTGATATGAAATAACTTGCGGCACTTGACGCGATCACCATTCATTAAACACAACACGTGACATCACTGCTGAGTAGATGGCGCCACGGGTAGGTTTTACGAGAATGGCCGAAGCAGACGACGTTTTGGGGATAGGGTCAGTAGTTTCAATTTGAAAAATTGTAATTTATTTAGCTATTATTGAGTTTTGGATAAAAATATATTCCGATAAAATTCGACGCTAATTTTCAATGTGGTTGCACTTTAACTTGAGGGAATCGAGAGGATATACAACCCAAAGCTGTCATGACCAATTCAGTTATGCTCATGCTTCACTTTAGAATATTTATTTAACCGAATACCAAACCATAGGGAAGGGAGGATTGCAGACACGGTCAGGTTTAGTCTACCTTGAGGAAGCCATCTGTCCGCGTGTTCTACTGTAAAAAATATATTTGTTGGCGCCAGGGAATATTATTCAGACGGGGAGAACTCCACGCATGAACAGGTTAACACAGGTTGATCCTGGTTACATACCACGTTAAGTAGTAGCACACTTGTTTTTTATCCCTTGTAACAACGATACTACATGTACTCTAATTCAAGTTCCTTTGGGAAGTAACTTCTTCCCACAGCGTCTTCGACACGGCGACTTACTCGATGGGGTTGTCCTGGCTGAGGAAGGGCGGTTTATGTAGGTGAGACGTCAGACCTCTATCTGAAGTGGATCTTGGTCGAGTCCAAGACCAGGACCCTACGGGTTTCCCCACCACTTGCACTTCCCAAGTGAGGGTCTCTGAGATTGATCACCACTGTACCATACACAGTGTTCTAATCTACTGTCAAATCAAAGTAATGAATAAATTCATTGAGCTCAGTTTCGATGGTATCAGTACTAAGACTATGCAGTCTGCACGCACGTATTTCATAACAATGTAACATTGTGTCGGTGTTTTATCCTTGATTTTTAGGGACACATGAGAAACAATCAGAGTGCCTGAAGGTTACTGAGAAACTAGAAAAGTTAGTGGCCCGTGATCGAATACACGTCTCTGGCATGATTAGTTCTCGTCCTGTGATCAGTCTGCTAACCAGGTCCTACTACGCTCGTGGCCACGTCCAAATCTAGGTGTGCCACTTACCTCCCTGTGGTCTACTGACTCCCATTTCTTCGTTTTCTCACCCTCCTTTTCCTCTTTGCTTTTCTTCCTTTTCTGGCTTCTCTTCTCTTTCGCTCACTCCTCTTCCACTTCCTCCTCCGGATTCTTAGCTACCATCTTGTACATATGACCAACTCCTTGATAAGATATTCCACTTAGCAGGTATCGGGGTTACCTTGAAAAGTGCCATCCCCTTTCTGTTCTTGAAGAATGAAGCTGTCCTTGAACTTTTTTTTTCATCGTCATCCTGGACTCTTCCTTTCCAACCCCGTCTCATTAAGAGCACATTTTTACATCTCGAACGCGGTGACATGCTTATAGTCTGCTCCGTCGGAAGAAAGGCGACTTCATAGCTCTTTTGGAGTCATTGTTATATTTTTTGTAATCAGTCCTCTCTGTGGGGTTTGAATTTGTATCTCATCAGAATTCCATATGACCTAGACTATATCATTGTGTACAGGATTTCTTTTTTATATAAATAATTTTGTGAAAATGGCTCCTATCAATTCGTGCTCCGTATTACAGACATGGGTTAGGTTAGGCTCGTGGACTTGTTAGTCCGTGTTGTTTTTGAATGGTATGAAGGATATATGTAGTGTTTGGCTGTAACTTGAATTTCGTTTGTTAGCTACCTATACTCGTAGTCTAGCTTCTTTAGTGAAAATTAATTTCACTAATGGAATGTCGGTTTCATGTTGAAAACGCGCACTCGCCCTTCAAAATGTCCATGTTCAGCCTCTTTTCATTCGGTTACATAGTATTTTCAGTCCTCACGATACTAGTGTAATTATATCCGTCTTTTTTCAAACAAGGGAGGTAATGCTATGGGAAGAATAACACAAAATACACGTGGAAGAATTTTTCTTGTATTGTGAAATTTCCCAGTAATTGGTGGTACCTGCAGCACGCTCAAACAGATCTGGTTTCAGTATCAGGCTTCCGTGAAAACATCATGTAAATCGACAAAATTAAGATATTCTGAAACCGTTCTTCGACGCTAACGTTGCACTGAATTTTTGCAAAATGCGGCACAATTAACAAGTCAAGTTCCAGTATCGGGGCTTTTATAATCACTAAATTTAACTTCGAAAGAAATACGATATTTCGAGAAGGTTATTCGAAGCCAAACACAGTCTCATTATGAGAAATATACTTGAATGAAATGAAAAGTTAACTTTTCTTTTAAGTGATTCATTAACGGCTCTGACTTGTGTTTATTTTTCCCGTTAGGGTCAACATTTTCTTTGGTCTTTCTCATATCTTTTAAGCATTAGCTTATTGCGCAGACCGTTACAAGACGACCAGAGTTGTGCTCCACCTGGCAGTGCAGAGCAACGTCATTCAACAAGAATTTTTATATTTAGAACACGTTTGTTTATTCATTTTTAACTCTCGTGTCATGCCACAATACATGCAAAACTTAGTTCGTTCAATAGGGAAGAAATCTTCACTTGTTTGTATTTGGTTGTCAGGTTCTCAGAAACATTCGAATATTGCATTTTTGAATCCGGTATCCATTTCATTCGGTTCTCTTTCGCCTGTTTCCCCCCTTTTGTTTGGAGTAGTGTTGCAACTGTGCTCACACCAATGGCCCCATTGATGCATAAAAAACGTCATGCATAAATTATTGAGAGTACATTGCCTAGATCGAATATAAAACAATTGTGTCAAATAGCGTTATGAATGGAAACATATGATAGAAAGCTCTGTGAATAATGCTGTGACCTTCCACAGACACACATATCCAACTCTTTGCCCAGCAGAGCGAGTGCCAGCTTGTTGTGATAACTTTTCATTTTTGGGCTTGAATTGTGTGTATGTGCGCGTGTGTGTTTTTGTGTTTGCATATACGTATTTGTAGGCTTCCCATTGCTCAAGTCTGCGTCTCCATTTGGAAAACCATACTTCCTGACCTTCTTCTTCTTCTTCTTCTTCTTCTTCTTCTTCTTCTTCTTCTTCTTCTTCTTCTTCTTCTTCTTCTTCTTCTTCTTCTTCTTCTTCTTCTTCTTCTTCTTCTTCTTCTTCTTCTTCTTCTTCTTCTTCTTCTTCTTCTTCTTCTTCTTCTTCTTCTTCTTCTTCTTCTTCTTCTTCTCCTTCTTCTTCTTCTTTTTCTTGTACCAGTGTCTTTTCGGTCCACATCCTCAAAACCTGTTTCCAGTTTAGATGTTATGTCTTCTATCTTTCGTCGTTTAGACCAGGGATCATCTTGGTTGCCCCTTTTGTATTCTCATATTTTATCTTGTATCTTTCTTTAATTAAGTATAGGGTGACCCCCCCCCCCCATCACCGCTGTGCATTCCAGTCCGATCCGCATCAAGCTCTCATCGATTTTCTTCATCATGTCCTCCCCCGTGTCGTCGAGAAATGCCGCTCTCGTATTTTTCAACACAACATTTTCTCCTGTTATTTTCATTATGTGTTCTTCATGGGGTAGGTCGCCTTTGATTGTGATTTCTAGGTTCTTTTCCTCCTTGGTTTTTTGCTATTGCTTCATTTTCCATTTTGTAATCAATTGTCGGTCTTTTCTTACTTTGGTCAGTTTCCAGTATTTTGCGTTTGTGTTAAGATTAATTTTCCTGACTCCACTCTATTAAGGTCACTTTGCAGCATTATAGAATCCTCCTTGTTTCTCGCCCTCTATATGATCTTTGCATCGTGTGTGTGTGTGTGTGCATGTGTGCAATGCGTTATCATCACAATACCCATGTGTAACTTGATGATATTTTACATTTGTGTCCACACACAGGTGAAAGTGGAAAAAGGTGAGGCAGCGTTACAAAGTGTCTAAATAGTGTGTAAAAGTGGTAGTTGCCGACAGGTCTATCGAAATAAACACCTTTATTAGTACTTGACAAAGCTGTAAAAAAGCGAAACGTCGTACTAATAAAGGTGTTTATTTCGATGTCTAAATAGTGGTCATGGTTTTGGGACATGAAGAAGGCTGTCAATTTGATTCGTGCTTCAAGTTCAATTTGTTTTTGAAAGAACTGTTTTGGTGTTTTCATACGACAATGCTAATGGATAATGAGGCCGGGATTTTCTCTCTCCAATGACCTCTTGTTGAGACCTACAGTATGTAACTTAGAAACTTTCCCACGGCAGTCGTCTGCATAGCAGACGTTTACGATGTGGGAATGTGGAGGTCAGCAAGATGCTACTGGAAGGCATGTTATCGTTTTCACATCGCAAGAGATTGGTTATTTTCATCCAGGAATTAAGTAACTTTTGGTGTTTAACTAAAGCCTCCACGTGTAACGCGTTACTACTAATAACATTTGCTGCTTTGACGTGTTTCTTTTCGTAAAGGAATCGATACTACTACTAACGTTCACATCCTTGCGCACGCGTTTAAGAGCTCCTCTAATCACCGCTAATACCCCACCCTTTCAGTCAACATACTTTGTAATCATTGGCGGAAAACTTAACATTAACGGTTTTGTGGCTGCCTTGACACATTTCGTAAACGCAGCATTCGTTACTTTGTTAAGGTAACGGGCACCGGATGAGGTCAAATATCTTGCCGACGGAAAGGGGTCTTGGCCTCAACGTGTTCGCCATATTATGTCCGGGACAAGTGTTCGAAATGTCCATCTAGATGACTCGGTAATAATCATTTTCGAAAATACATGGTAGAACGAGGACGTAATATCTACTCTTCATAATCGTCATGTAGTCCGTATCCCGTGCGGGACCTTTCAGACTTGGGTTCTTCCCTCAAACTTCGTCTGCCGGAATGATAAACTGTGTCACCTTGTGGGAATACACTGACAGGCTCCTCTTCAGGCTAATTCATTAATAGCTTCCCCAAAAGAAGATATATATTAACATGTTCATCCCCAAAGACGAGCTAGATTTACTTATAAAGCAGTTCATTTGTATTCATCAACAAAGTTCCTCTTAGGCTTCGGTGAAGGCTTATACTCGCTCCCGTGTTTCCTTTATAATAGTTAGTGGCAGAGTCTATCATCGATATAAATCGTCGACCTCTGGTGGGTTGGGGGATTTAGTCTTCGTCGATTTAGGCCCCTCTTTTTATTCCTCCGTCCCTCAGCTGAATAAAACCAACTGGAATTACCAGGAATAATAAAAAAATAAGTGGAAGGGATTTTATGGCGAATGTGTGGACCGGAGCTTTATGCCTTGCCGTTGTAGAAAACGCGAACCTGGTTTACGATTCGACGGTTCCAGTATTTTTGTCTTTGTTTTTATTATTTGTTTGTTTGTATGTTTTTTTTCCCCAACCAATACCTACTTCCTATTAGTCACCGAAATTATCCCCCGAGAGTATGTATCCACAACAACAACAAAAACATCAACATAAACAACAACAACAACAGCAACAACAACAACAACTGGCAACTTTTCTTGGGCCCTCTCACAGATCTGCCAGAGAAGAGAGTTTGACTCTTGTGGATGTTGCATTAGAATGGAGGCACGTTCCTGTGTCACCGGTTAGCACGAATAGGATAGTAGTAGTAGTCGGCGGTGGGGGGTCGGCTTTTCTTGTGTAGAAAAGTAGTGGGGAAATAGTTGGGGTAGTTTTGAAAATGGGTAGCCGTGAGAGGATTCTATCCGACGTCCATCGCGCAGGACCTTACCTCCACTGCTAGTTCTTTCCGAGTGTGATTGTGTGTGTGTGTGTGTGTGTGTTTGTGTTCATCAGTTTATCTTTTACATGTGTAGTGAGGTGGTTAGGCACGGGGAAGGGACTTCCTTCCGTCCTCTCCCTCATCGCACTGACCCCACTCACTCCTGAATAAACAATGAAAGAACAAATGTGTGAATGAATAAATGGCATGGCGGTGCATGGGAGCAGGCACACCGCGGTGTGTTTTTCCGTGCAGCTGGACAAGATCGGCAACGCGCGTTGTGAGGGGGATTCTCATTTCGGCAGCGGAAATTACTTGTGGTCCGTGCTCACGCCTTCAACAGGGTGATGCGCTTCTGGAAGTAGGGGTCAGGACTCGAACCAAGTACCGTGGAGGCACCTTACCCCCCCCCCCCCCAAAGGTTCCCTGGCCCACTGCGCCACGGAGCCTCTCAGGTGCATAAACATCGTCTGACCTTACCCTCAGTGAAATCGATAAAAGTTCCTCACCGTCTTGAAGGGACCAAGGGTAAACCTACACACGTCTCTCCCTCCCTCCAGTCCCTCTCCCGTAATCTCATGAATATTATTCTGTCCTCTTCTCATCTCTTTCGAACTTCTCGCAAGGAGGTTTTGCTCTGCCTTGTTGCTCTTCGTTAGATATCAGCCGAACGACCAGCCAGCCAGCCAGCTGCTTTTTAGTGCAGAAGCATTGCGTTGCCGCAGATACTCAACCCCCCCCCCCACCCCTTGGGGAACGAGCCACAGACC
>NC_134794.1:375000-427500 GCF_046742065.1 Oratosquilla oratoria | reverse complement strand
GTGGGATGCTACTGCCAGGCTTGTTTCGGTTCTCTTGCAAGGGAATGCCGCGGAACTCTTTGGCGCCTCTCCCTCCACCTGCCGGAAATCTCGGAACAAGCGAGTGTGCGGATTTGTGAGAGGAAGGAAACGGTACAAATCCACTTGATCATATTCTGTTTGTTATCATCATTATCAATATGGTTATTATTATTATTAATTATTTTTATCATCATCATCATCGATCATCGAGGCATTGTCTTGCAAGTTCATCAGAAAAAAACCAAACGACATTGGTCAAACCCTAAACTTGTAGACTGTGTTACCGTATCGAAGGCGTTAAAGATGATGGACGGACGTCTCTAGTCCATCGACTGACTGCCACGGCCACGGCGTCGTGTTCGGCTGCTTGCCCGCCCTGCCAAGGCCGCACGGCGACGTTGGGTCAACCACTTTTGTTAGGCCCGGGCGTTCCAGCCAATTTATATATATATATATATATATACATACATATATATATATATATATATATATATCTATATATATATGTATGTATGTATGTATATATATGTAAAATATATATGTATATATAATGTGTGTGTATATGTATATATATATACATATATGTGTATATATGTATGCATATATGTATATATATATGATGTAAGCGGAATAGGAAACGCAGGAGGCTTAGTCTCCTGTGTTTCCTATTCCGCTTACATCAACCTGTCAGAATGTCTCAACATATATATATATATATATATGTATACACACACACACACACACACACATATATATATATATATATATATGTGTGTGTGTGTGTGTGTGTGTGTGTGTGTGTGTGTATGTATGTATGATTTTTTTGTATGGAGAAGGGGTGGCCATGTATCGATTTGGTCGGGGGTAAACCAAGCTTGGTCCGTCATCGCCTTTGACCCGAGTAGTGTGGCGGGGAATGGGGATGATTCTTCATCCACGGAGTGCTAAAACGGGACGGGATGATAAATGGGTTTTGGATGACATTGGAGAGGGAGTATGCTTTAACTCGGCCACGTAACGGGAAAAATGCCGGTTGCTGAGTGATGTATGTGTTTGTGTGTTGCGTGTTGTTGTATAACCGTTCCATCTCTGACGCCATTTGGCATTGGCTCCAGCTAAGAGATGGAGCGTGAGGAAGCAGAGACGTCACCCCACGTCTTAGCATTTGTCCGAGACTCACGCAATCTGTCTGATCTTTCAAAGTATGTCATCCAATCAATCTGAGCTGATATTTCAGTCTGTGCCATGCACTGTGGCGGAAGTTGGCCCACGATATATAAAAACGGTGGAAATTTGTCTTTTGTTTTGGTTGTATCCACATAAGTTTGTTTACAGAACATCACTTCGATCATATTGAAAATCCACCTTATAAAATATATCCAAAACTTAACACCGATAAATATATTTGCATTATACAGTTACACTGTGGGATGTGTGGATTGGGGTACGGGCATTTTCAGCCATCGTCTTCGGAGCACCGGCATATTTACCACCGCGAAATCTAAATTGTTTTTGAGAAATGTCTGCTGCGACCACGAGTTGGAATATTATGATAGTGGCAATGATGAGTTAACTAGTGTATCTACTGTAATGAAGAAAAAAGAAAGAAAAAAAGGCGCATATTGCCATGAATAAATGGTTGGTTCAGGTTCAGTGCATATTTTCACCCAAAGGACAAGGGAAAAAAAGACCAAAAGGGAGGGGGGGGGCAAGTCCCTCCGTTCCGCCCCATCTAACCCCCCGGCACTGCAGGCAGGAGAACATCATGGCGGTATTCATCAGGGTAACAACATTTTCCCAGCCTCTCATGACCAGCACCAGGCCATGCTATTCAGCCAAAAACCAGAAACACGCCCCCCTGCTTGAACGAGATCTTGGTCGATAAGGATCCCATCCAGGTGGAAGATCTGCCCCTTAGGTGATGGAAGTCGCCAGCGTTGATCACCGTGTTGAATTGGATTCGGCGCGAATTTTTAAACGGTGAAAAATGTGGAGATTTTGTAGGGACTACCAGTTAGGGTATGGCCACATAAGGTATATTTGCTTAAGCAAAGATAATTCTAACGTCAGGTTAAGATTGTCTTTGATGGACATATATTGTGTGTGTGTGTGTGTGTGTGAAACACGATACACCAAAACCACACCTATAAAACGTCTGCACCCAGAAACCAGAATCCTCCCTGCTGAATATATAAACGACACCAGAATTACATCACTCAAACTTCTACAACTTATTGTTTGGATTACACGATACATCCACCTAAAAGCACATGCAGAATCAGATTGCAAAAACAAGCACTCGGGGACCGACCAACTAGCTCCATCATCAATTGGGGGCGTCATACGACAGGGAACGCGTTGCATCACTCACACGCTGGCCTCAGTCCCCACTGTCTCTTCGAGCAGGCTCCCATGCAGACATCCTTCCCACTCACACATATATATGTATATGTATATATATATTATATATATATATATATATATATATATAAAATATATGTGTGTGTGTGTGCGCGCGCGCGCGTACAAATAGACAAATTAAGGAAGTGAGGTGGTAAATGAAACGTTCAGGCTAGAGTGTGGAATTTCATTCAGTACCAGGCATTTCGACCTCTTGGGCCTTCCTCAGTGGAGGAAGGCCCAAGAGGTTGAAATGCCTGGCACTGAATAAAACTCCACACTCTAGCCTGAACGTTTCGTTTGCCACCTCACCTCCACAATTTGTCAATCTTCACGTATATATATATGTATGTGTGTGTGTGTTCATGAGTATATATAGTATACGGAAATGCAAGTTGCTTATTCTTGTATCAGTACTTTTTTCAATATTGTTGTTTCTTTTATGTGAAACCACAAGGTGAATGTGAGATCCCTACATTGACGAATTCACACTGTGTCTAGGAAAATGAATGTTTTTGTGTCATCTAAAGGGTTAGATTCATTCATTGCCTCTGGTCTTGTTTCAAAGGCAACTTGGACGCCTCGCAGCGTTCTGACAAAATCTGCCTCAATTCCATCGTACTACTACGCTGTACGCACAATCCTCTTAAAATATTCAGCCCCGTATTGGGGTTTTGGCTGCATGGTAACATCCAGCCAATACTTAGATACTATTTTCGGACGCTCCTACTGTCCAGAATCACAAACCATTCGTCTATTAGTTGAGAAATCTCTGCTTGTTAAGAAGTCATGACACTTTTGTACTATAGTTGCCCCTCCTTTATGCTGTTCCCTGAAACTGTCCATAATATCAATTCTGTGACTTTATCTTGTACCTCCTCCGGTTCCCCTTATGGTAAGGGATAACAATTCTGCCACCGTGTTTCCTTGTGTGTCGCTAAAAGAGACTGAAAGGGACGGAGTGAGGGAATCAGGGATCCTGCTCTCTACTATTCCTCCTACACAAAGTCAAAGCAGAAGAGGACCTGGGAGGACTCCAACCAGAACTCTGGTGATTGGGTCATTAAATGTGCTTCGTTGTGGTGCAGATGAAAGTGAGAGGGAAGGTATCGGCGGTTTATGATAAGGAAGATGGATGTGTTAGCGCTGAGTGAAACGAAGTTGAAAAGGAAGTGTGAGTTTGGGAATGCGGTGAGGAGGGTGTTGCGAGTAATGAGCGGGTAATGAAAGGAAGGAGTGTCCGCTGGCAAGTGGTGAGATAGGAAAGTTCGTATCAGAGTTTAGGGAAATGCCAAGGATAATGTGGTTGAAGGTGAAATTTGGATTTTTTTTTTTTCTTGGGAAAGTATGAGTGGAGGAAAAATGGAGGAGGTTAATGGAGGGGGATTGAGATGTGCTGAAAGTAAATACATTAAATGAAAAGGATAAAGAGAAAAAATACCAGAAGCCGAGAGAAGGATGGGAGGTGGTAAAGGGTAAAGGTGAAACAGGAGTACGAAAAGAATGGAAATGTCTGGAAAAGAACTATGAGAGGACAGATTCGTTATCGGTACAACGTTTCGCTCATTTGAGCTTTATCAAGTACCTCAAACAAGCTAAACGTTGTATCGATAAGGACTTCGTCCTCACATAGTGTTTTTCCTGGCTTGTCGGCAGTTGCCTTTCTCTTTCAAGGACGGGTGTGTTTCAGGGGGACGTGATAAATTGCGCAAAGATGGTATGTGGGACGAGGAAGATGGGTAGGAACAGAAGGAGAGGGAGCGATTAGCGGGATGAAGAGATGAATGCGGTGGTGGAAAAGAGGCAATCATGTATAGACTGGTTGCAAGGTAGAATTAAGGAGACACACGAGGTGTACAAGATGAAGTAAAGGGCAAGGTGAGGAGACATGTAGGAGCATGTGTAAGTAGGAGTTTGACAGATTTTTGAAAAGAATAAAAATGTGTTTGGAAGGAAGTTCAGAAAGTAAGGGTGGACGAGTCAGGCAGAGAGGACAAGGTAAAGTTTGTCACAGGATAGATGTTAATGAAAGTGAAGGCAATAAGGGGAAAGTGTAAAAAGTATTTCAGAGAGTCGTTGAATGTGGAGGAGGATAGCGAAGGATTGATTGTGGCAGAGGGAAGTGCTTGGCAAATGTGATGGGAGAAGAAAATGGCTGGGGGTACAGAAAAAAGATGAGATACAAAGAGCATTGAGAGTGATGAAAGCTGGTAAGGCACCTGGGTTGGATGGGTGTCACGTGGAGTGCCTCTCGACGGGATGAACTCTTATAGTGGATTGGTTGATGAGGTAGTTTAATGTGTGCGCAAGGGGAATGTGCCAGAGGGCAGTTCCTCTTTACAGTTGAAAAGGGAACAAATGTGAATGTAATAGTTTCAGTGGGGTCAGTCTTGTGAATGTCGATGGAAAGGCATATGGGAGGATGTTAACTGAGAAGATTAGCAGGGAAATAGGAGTAATTGGGAAATGACAGTGTTTGTTTAGGAAAGGAAGAGTATACGTGTTTTGTTTGTTTTTCTTCTGTTAAGTAAATGTTTTGGGGATGAAAATGATCACGAGAAATAGTTATCTAGGGATGGACGGAAGTACAAGACTATATAAAGGGGATGATTATGCCTTCGACATTGTACGAGGCTGATAGTTGAAATCTAAATGTGTTTGAGATGAAGTGCTTAAAATATGGAGGGAGCTATGAGGATTGGATAGCGAGAAGTAAGGCAGAAAGCGGGGATGGAAAGTGAACTGACACATAGGTTTGATCAAAGAGTATTGGTATGGTTTGTGCATGTACAACGGATGAGTGAATAAAGATTAGCAGAGTTGGACAGAATAAAATTGAGGCGAAGAACAAGAAAAGGATAGATGGTGTGAAGAGGGCACGCACGCAAGCACAAACGCACTCATACAGGATGTTAAGAAATAATTGTATAGATGCGTTAATTTCCAGAATTAATTAGAATAAACAGTTCATGGGCACAGCATAAATGAATTTAAAACAGAGTTTGATAAATGGAGATACAGAGGGGGAACCTTATGAATACTCCATTCATATATATTACAATGAGGTAATTATGTGAGCACGCACATACACGCGCGCGCGTGCATATTAGTCATATCAGATTCACAAAGTGCCCTGTAAGTAATGTCCACTTTCAAGTTTCGCCACCCACCGGACCATAAGACCAATTTGTGGATCGTACAGACCTCTACCCGCTTCAAATCTGTATCCTTCTGCCGAGTACCATCCCAGGTTGACATCCCCGGCAGCGAACGAGCTGACAAGGCGGCTCAAAAGGCGACGTCGCCTTGGTGCGCCACTTTCGACGCCTGCGCTCCACTGCCCGTGACCGACCATTATAAATTCAGTCCTCCGAGCTACAGTGCCTGCCCTCGGGAGGAGATGTTGCGCCGAAGAGGTGTAGTCGTAGAGGTGGTGCAGGAGAGCTTTGTGGAGGCGAGGAGCAGAACGGGAGAGTAGAGATTATTAAAGTAAAGTGGTTATAGTCAGTCAGTATTAAAGAACTAGCCAAAGAGGAGTGTACGAAGTGGAATCATCACACGTTAAAGGTCGGCTCCGTATGTTGCAGTAATTCCCAAAATTTCTTTTATGCATTCAATACTTCAGTGACACCCCTATGGACCAACGTCACGCAGCTTTCTTTTATAACTGGAGACGGTTCTTCCTTCAAAGAAGAGTGCTAGTCACGTTTAGGGTCTGCAGTCCCTCCCGTCTTTGATAATGCCCTTCTTAAATCGCTCCGTCCTTGGGACTCCAGCTCTTTGTCACGATGCTTTCCACGGGGATAGAAACGACAGTTATCGGTGACGAAATTCAATATTTCAAGACCGTTCATTACACACTTATCACATACGTGCACACACACACACACACACACACACACACACACACACACACACACACACACACACACACACATACATACACACACACGACTTGCTGGTGTAGTGATTAGCGACGCGAACTCCGACGCATTTAACGCGCCCCGCTGGCGTAGAAACTTCAGGTCCTGCAAGCCGTTACTGTCGCCCTTAGGCAAGGGGGTGGGTACATGTGGCGTGTGTGAAGCCACTGCATTACCTACAGACCAGTCTATATGAGGTTTCATTCGATGCATCGATCGTGAGTCCAGCACGTGATCCCACTCGCGCGCCCACCCACGAGCATGTATGTTTGTATGGTCACGGGATTTACCCTTTGGTCGAGCCACATACGAACTCTTGGGCTCTCATCTGGGAGGGTAATAGCTGTCGACCAAAAGTCCAACACGTCATCCAATACCATGTTCACACACACACACGCGCGCGCGCACATTGAAGACTTGTGGAATAAGATAAAAATATAAACAACACTGTAAAATAATTCAAGGCAAAATTAGACAAATGGAAAAAGAGCCAAGACCTCATGAGCATTACTCCATTCCCTTACACTACAACAAAGTAAACACACACACACACAGACAACGGACAAAATTAACACCTTTGTTGCACAATTAAAACGTCAGGGTTTCCTCCTAGTTGTGATGGATAATACGACCAGTCTAACGTGCACCCGAGCAGCAAGCTTCCATGATAGTGACCTCGTGTTTGGCTTATTTAAAGTTGCGTTCACAGTCCGTAAATTCAATCATGTCGCTTTTACATTTCTGTTCACGTGCCCCTTTCAGCCTCGAGTTTCGTGTTGTTCTCGCTCGTTTCGATCTATTTTGGTTTATTTGCTATTCAGCCCGGTGCGACTTCATATTGAAAGTGTGGTTTCGCTTTTGTAACATATTTCGTTCATGGTGGCTGGCTTGCTTTGCCTATGGCAGACATTGGAAAGGGTCCCAGAAGTCTTGCCTAAGTAATGTTTTTATTGACGATTTCTTTTTTGTTTTTGAAAATGTGTGTGTGTGCCGCGATATGTCTACATACTAAGAATACTGAGGGAAGAAGTACATGAAGAAAAAGAAAATATGATGGAAAAATGAGTTACGTTTAGGAGCGGGATGAGTTTAAATCACCCGCTATTTCTTTGACCTCTCGTGGATATTGATTTCCACCCGTTCGCACTCGCATCACAATAGCTTTAGTTTCGTTGATGCCATTAGCCTCTGTCGCATCGTCTTTACCCTTCCTCCTACTCGACATGGCCACATATTTTGCACGCAAGAGTTCGCGCACGAGCATGCTTTTTGAACGCACACGCCACGAGTACCTCCCATGAAATAGTCTTTGAGTGTGTGTGTGTGTGTGTGTGTGTGTGTGTGTGTGTGTGTGTGTGTGTGTGTTTACCTGTATTCAGGTAAATAAACGCACGCAAACACAGACAATGGAAGGTACTAAAGGAACACGAGAAACAAGAGACCAGGGAAATTAAATTCATGATTGTGGACAACTACTCGAATACAACTGATCAGATTGACCAATTGTGTAGGTTAGGTCACTGTAAGAGTGGCTCACGCCCAGTGAAAATAACAATTTAAAGAGCCGCCATAGCAAATGAAGTAATAAAAAAATCTTGAAGGTTTGCAAGAAAAATGAAGAACATTTGGATTAGGAAAGATGCGAGTGAAAATGAACACGAAAAAACATGGGTTCTTACAAAGGAAGCCAGTGACAAAAAGGAAATAAGGACAGACGATTTTTTTTTCTTTCTCATTGAAGTCTCGAAGAAATTGTTTCAGAAAAAAAAACCGGGAAGGGTGATGTGCACAGAAAGTACTACAAGAACACTGAAGTAGCTTATGTTAAGTAGATGGTTTAGTATCGGCCAGGTTGAAAATAACTTTTATTTGTGCCTAGAGATAAAGCTCCTAATAAATGTTGATCTACAGTTGGGGAATGATAGATACACCCTCTGGAAAAGAGGCCGTCAAAATAAGATAGGTGATTTGTTGTGAGAAATTGCAGAGTGGTGGAAGGAGCAAATGCGAGTGAAGGCAAGGCTGAAGCAATCCACAAGAAGTGGGGCCATGTGAACGGTGAAGTCAAGGGAACAGCATAAGGAGAAACAGTTGCAGTGCAATATATATATATATATATATATATATATATATATATATATATATATATTAATGTTCCAGTCCGTATGTGCGACACACACACACACACACACACACACACACACACACACACACATATATATATATATATATATATATATATATATATATATATATAAATGTTCCAGTCCGTATGGGCGACACACACACACACACACACACACACACACACACACACACACACACACACACACATATAAATAGATATATATCATATATATATATATATATATATATATATATATGTATGTATATAGATATATATATATTAATGTTCCAGTCCGTATGGGCGACCTAAAATAGTCCTGGAAACATTGTCTGCAAGATACCGTGCATCCAGTGCCCCAATAGACACAGTGTGTGCGTTTATGTGTACGTGTGTGTACGCGCATGTGTGTGTGCGTGCATGTGTGTGGTAGGATACATTATTATTATACAAATAGAGATTGAAGCGAACGGAGAGTGGCGATGACTACCCTGAAGTGCCTCAAAAGACATCAGTTCATGGTCAAGGAAAGATATATCAAGTTTCAAGACATCAGTGAGTAGGAATGCAGTATACCGACATAAACTTTGAAAGAGATTATCATTGAGGTAAAGAAGCATAATTTGCTAAGTCATGTTACACACAAATAAAACAGAGTGCGCATGATTTTTTTTTTAATTTGACCTCAGTACTTAAGCTTTCGTAGCCCCATGAAATATACGTTGTTCTTTCATTTCAAAACAAAATTACGTACATTCGACACAGCGCCAAGAGTTGACTGTGGTAATTGACATCAGGACTTTTTAATGCAAAGGAAGAAATAAAATGCCAGTGTTTATGAAATGCGTACGACTATCTTTACACGTGGGTGTTCACGCACACACACACACGAGCACACACACACACACACACACACACACACACACACACACACACACACACACACACACACACACACACACACACACACCTGTACCTGCACCTGCACACACAGATGACGAATAAACTCATAGGAACCCAAATCCGTCCAAGACTGGAATGTGCATCATTGATATGATCCTCTTAAAGAGGAAAATATATAAGGAAATTCGAGGGGGACTCTGTCGTGAGTCTTTTTGTAAATCCATAACCTCCCTTAAAAAAAATCGCAAATCTGCCTTGCCACACAAATTTGACCCTCGCACCAGTCTTGAACCCACAGTTCCTTATCATTTATCCCCTCTTTTCCTCTCCTTATATTCTCAAATAATATACTCCAATATGCCTTTCTAACTACACTCAACAAGCTCCCTCTAAAACTATTATATTCACATTGGTCCCCTTTTACTTTGTAAAGCGGAACTATACATGCTTCCAGTCCTCTGGCACACGTTAAAGAACCTCTCTAGCCAGTTCACCATAACCATTCTTCCATTTAAGAACATAACATAAGAAATAAAGGAGACTGCAAAAGACCATTTGTCAGACACTGCATGACACCCATCCAACCCGGGCAATTTACCATCTTTCATAATATTTGATGTTCTTTGAACCTCATCTTTTCCTCAAGCCCTGTCATTTTCCTCTCCCATCACAATCATAAAACCAGCTCCTATTGCCACAATCAACTAATCTCTAACCTCCACGTTCAAGAACTCTGAAATTCTGTAGCCATCTTCCCTTTACTGTCTTCACTCTATTAGCATCTGTCAATCTTCACCCTTTACCTTTGCCTTTCCACCTGACTTACCCGCTCTCTTCACTTCCAAAGCGCTTTATTATTCTTTAAAAAAAATCCGTTATAATCCTACCTCATTTTACATCTCTGCCTCCTCATTTCACGTTTTGCATCCCCTCTTTTCTTTTTGTACTTCTCAAGCTTCCCGAGTCCTACCCTGCAACCAATTCAAACACGCTCGCTTTTTGTCTTCTCCAGTCCATAGGGGCTCCCAAAAACAGTCGGCATTGGCTGCATGCTGCCATGTATTCAGTGCTCCAGTACACACAGTGCGTGTATGTTTACCTAACTGTAGTATACAGGAAAGGACCAATGCTCGTTGGGTCTCGTCTCCCACTCTCCAATTTACCATAAGCCTCAAATGAATGTACAATTCCAATTTAATCGTGTACTGCTCCTTGTATATCTTCCCTTCACAAAATATGTCATCCATTCGAATAGTTTGCCTCAGCCCTTCAGTATCCACACGGATCAATTGTGTGTAAGGACACAGTATTACCCATGGATCTATGTATATACGAGTACTGAGCTGCCGATCACGAGTGCAACACGTGATTCAAGACCATGGTGACCCCCCCCCCCACACACACACACACAGTCACATATGCTGAGGTCGGGTGAGAATAGGTATTTGTACTAAATGATGGCTCTAATATCTTCCCGTAAATGTCATTGCTATTAGAACATATATATTATCAGATGTCAACGGTTCAGTTTGTTGAACATACATCGTTCCTGTTTTAAACACAAACAAAATGTACCGGTGCTCTGATGTTCTCATGGCGGTAATTTGGGGAGTAAAGATACTGTTACTGTTTGCCAGTATTTCCGAATTCGTATAAGTATTTACTGGTGTAAATACAAATTTTATCCCCATTTGTCAAACGAAGTATTAGATGTAAGAATCACAACTGTTTTTCGCGAACTTTATAACCCGGGAATCAGGATCAAGTTGAGGTTGGTTGGACGGTGCCGAGATAGCTCCACCATGCCGGGATCAATATTGACATCGGTATGAAAATTGAAATTATCTTGTCCTTTATTGTTTAGTTCTTTTCAGTCTGTAGAAACGCTGAAAAAATGTCGACGTGTTTGTCATACGCAAGGATAAAGTATTAGATCACTGAAGACATCTTCAGGTTTCGTGAAGGAGTGTTAAACTGAGCGTAGAAAACCGAAACATTCTGACACGTGGTTCAATTTAGTCCGCCACGAAAAGGGGAATGTCCACTTTGCCATATTGTGATGTTTATTTCCATTGTGGGTTTTAAAATGTACATGTCAGTTGTTGTTGTTTTTCCTTGCAAATATATACACTATTCTTCAATTATTTTTTATTTGAAGGATGACCAACGTGAAAATTTAAAATATTATCTTACATCCGCCACCTCCAATTTCTAGACCGATTTCCCATGTGCGTTCAGTGTTGATGGTGTTGAAGGTGTAAAGCACTGAAATGTAATTGTACACAACTGGTATGATATTTAGATATATTCTTAAATATATTATGTAAAAGTCGTGACTTTAATCGTTATCCAACGCTTAAATATTGCAACTTTTGTCAAAATAAAAACGAATGGTAACCTTCCCCTGTCCAGGTTATAGCAACAGTACAACGGCCGAGTTCTTCCTCTGGCGGACGAACACTGTATTGTCTTAGAGGGCGATTTGTCTTCACACCTCTTAAACAAGGAACTTGGATATAGACACATCATACACTGCACTGAAAGAACCCAATGGAGAAAAGGAACCCACACCATACGACTAAACAGGCTACCGCCTGGGCCCATCTTGGGGATGTAGCCAATGGTTCCATCGAGGAGCTAAAGGACGGGGATGAAGATCACGTGGGTGTTGCCTCTCATGCCTCAGCCGTTGCTAAGCTGCCACGCTACTCGAAAGAAAGACGGGTAGGTGCTTCCGTAAGGAATCCTGAATCTCGTGTAGGAGGTAGTGAGGGTGACGGGGGAGGATCAACGTCATCGGCTGTAAAGTGTCAGAGGCAGCGGAAACCGAATTACACCGAGGCAGAAAAACAGCTGATTTTCTCGCTGATTCGGTCGCGACTTGACGTCATCGAAAACAAGTCTCTGGATCGCAACATACTCAAGGAGAAGTTCGAGGTGTGGAAGGATGTGACCTCGCGTTACAATGCAACTATCATTGCGTCCGGAAGTAATCTGGTGCAGAGGGACATGGAAGAAATCCGTACTTTCTGGAAGAACACCCGCTGGAAGAAGAGCCATATAAAGGAGAAACGTTTTCAAGGTAGGTAAAGCATGTTCTGACGTCAGCGGAATAAATTATACGAAAACCCAAATACCGAAAGGTCAATTCACTTGTGAAAGAACACGTTATGACGTCATATGACGATACACAACGTGCCCTACTGCCAGAAGTTGCTATTTTGAGTAATAAGATACCCTTTGAGAGCTTAATTGTTTTAACCATGTAGTGCAACGGTGGACTTTTATAATTTCAGTCTGGCTAAGCACCCTGACTAACGTCTTGCGCGCCGTCCCAATTGCTCGTTTTCTTTCCAAAGTGAATTGGCCTGTTCTTAGTTGGACTATTATTTGATGGTGTGCACTTTCGCTGCTACCGACGACTTGCAAGATCGTTTTGGATGTCGTAAGGCGATTTCATTTAGTCGAAGGAAATCATCCTGCGAAGCGAGGGTTAAACCTTTTTTGGTCATTTTGATATTCACATGTAAATTTGTTCGGGGTTTCGTTAGGTGATTCTATTCAGTCTACCCAGCGTAAGGGTCAGATGCATATGTGTCTGTTCAGTTTCAAAGATTTGTGTTCAGTTGCCTATAGGTTTGTTCGTACATACAACACTTCACTTTGTTTTTTAAGAGCATAAAGGTATTCTGAACATAAATCTTAAAAAGGAAAATACATTTTTTGGAAAGTTGTTTTATTGAGGAAGTGGTTCTCCAAAAACCAAAAAGAAATGAAAATCCCTGTATGCGTACTAGGACAAAAATAGACAAATGGAAGCCAGGGTGGAGGAAAGCAGTAGTAGTAGAATCAGACCAATTTTTATGGTAGGTGTTGAATGAGTGTGCAGAGGAACTAGGTCATTTAGTTAGAATGGTACACCCTGTTAAAAGATTCGCAAGTGCAAATGAAAACTCTTTCAAAATTGAAACAATGAGCCTAGTCAGTTATAGATCGTTAGTATAAAAAAAACGGTATGCATAAACTGAAAGAAAATGGCCTGAAACCGGTAAGATTCGCAAGTGCAAATGAAAACACTCTCAAGAGGGCCCAGTCAATTAAAGATCGTTAGAAAAAAGAAAAAAATAACACGATACGCATAACGGAAAGAAAATGGACCCTCACATACAATAAACTGAAACCAGTAAGATTCGGAGCGGACAGATCAAGGTTAACAAATAACTTGTTATATATTTGCAGAAATCCGTTGAGAGATGGATGGTTAGAGTATACTTTGACCTAAAGAAAGTATTTGATTAGGGACTGCCCAAGATGCTGAAGTGAAGCTCATTTTATATATCATAGCTGGATGTAAGCAGTTGGAATGGATAACGAGATTTTGTAAGAGAAGAGTATGGGAACGGTAATAGTAAGAAAGCAGAGTGGAAAGTGACAGGCGAAGGGATCACTGCCACCAGTTATGCGTCTTGTGCACGACCTTACAAGATGAAATCAGATAGTTGATTATAAACCTAATTACACTAAACTCCAAATGAAGATAGATTGCAGATCAGCGAAGATCATACAACTAGATTGAGGCAATGTATGTCAATATATATATATATATATATATATATATATATATATATATATATATATATATATATACTCGAGAAGAGCTTTTGAGTTTTATTACCGACGTTTCGACACTTTCGTCTTTTTCAAGGTAGGCCTATTACGTCGTATTTTTACGTCGGTAATAAAACTCAAAAGCTCTTCTCGAGTTTCCGTTTCCTCTCTTTCCTCAAATTTGTCACGATGAATAATCATATATATATATATATATATATATATATATATATATATATATATATATATATATATATATATATATATACCTACTAAAATAAAGTAGTACTCTGTTTATTCGCGAACTCTTAGGGTTTTGTGGACTGCATACCCATATATATTCTGATACCCTATCACTCCAGGTACTTGGATAACTATATTAAAAAAAAAATGTATACATCACTATAAACACATCACCATTACCACAAATCATGTGAGCGGTGTCACAATCATCACCCAGACATCCTGTCGCCAGACACGTCCGCCCTAACAAGCTGACCTTAGCACTTATCGCAGGAAAGCTGACCTAACAGTAATCGAGCACGGAAGCACACACACACACACTGCCGCACGAACACACACATAGATGCAGTTAATCGCAACTCAAAATAACACACGATAACACAGTAGTAATCAACCCTTGCCCCCTGGATATATTATACACAATAAAAAGGGATATAGGTAGTGATTGGGAACATGAAAGTTTATTCGTGAAGGACCAAACAGTGCTATTAAAAGTCTTACTAAAGTGACTGACAGCACCTCCCTAGTTTGCTGAGTTCAGGACTTCCGGACAACAAAAAGGCCGTGCATGTCTCGAGAGAGCAGGTTCGGTGTGAGGTGCTCCAGAGATTAACTCAAAAGAACATTGTGTGAGGTGGTCTAGAGTTAAAAGTGTATAACCAAGAAAAACGTGTGCCAGTAATGTGTTGTAAATGGTGACTATAGTGTATACGATGAAATCATGATAAACTCTAATTATAATAAAATAAGAAAAGGAGTCGTTGAGAGTTTATCTTGCCCTCACTAAGCCCTGCCTATGTAACTCCCAAGCAAAGGAGGTTACATTAAGGGTTAATGTTAGATGGGGTATTTTGTGGTAACACGTCCCTACTGTAGTGTCCCCTTAGCGGGCATAGCATTTCTGTGACAAAGATTACTGTGATTAAACAAACCATTGTATGTGTCTATTAATATTATTTATATTTGTGAAATTAATGTTGCCACATACTATGATAGCCTTTGTAAGGAGAAACCATGCAATTGTAAAATGATTGTATAATTTTACGAAATGTTGAAATATTGGTTATTTTTATTTTATTTTATCGCGAGCGGAAATGGAATAAACATGTCTAGAGAAATTTGAATTTTGCTTCAATTCTTTTCTTACGGCCTAGTACCATTCACCATGTAGCGTTAACAATCCACTACAATGGTTCGATTAAAGATTATTCACGAACTCCTAGGTTTTTGCAGATAGATCCCTATAACCATATATATTCTGAAACCTATAACCCAAGGTACTTGGATAACTATAATTTTTCTGTCTGTTCACGAACTCCTAGAGTTTTGGAGATAGACCCCCACAATCATATATATTCTGATACCTTATCACTCCAGGTACTTGAATAACTATATTTCATTTAAAAAAAAATATTTTGGTCAGGGTTAAGGCTTAAAGTTAGGTGGGGTATGGTTAGGTTAGGGATTATTCATGAACTAGGTTTTTGCAGATAGACCCCTAAAACCATATATATTCTTAAACCTTATAACCCAAGGTACTTAGATAACTGTCATTTGTCTGTTGGTTTGTTCACGAACTCCTAGGGTTTTGGAGATAGACCCCCATAACCATGTATATTCTGATACCCTATCACTCCACGTACTTGGATAACTATATTTCATTTCCCCCCAAAATTATTTTGGTTAGGGATATGGGTTAAAGTTACTTGGGGTATAGTTAGGTTAGGGATTATTCACGAACCCGCAGCAACGTGCGGGTAATTTGGCTAGTGTATATATATATATATATATATATATAAACCACAATTCACTTTAATTCTAAGCCATCGACATCGAGAAACTCGAGGAGGCATACATGCAGAAATTGAAACGTCAATCGGTTAAGTCACTATCACTTGTCACGTGCAAGTGAGGTTCGAGGCCTTGGCTGTACCACGTTTTAATTTCTGCATGTATGCCTTCTCGAGTTTCTTGATATTGATGGCTTAGAATTAAAGTGAATTGTGGTTGACTAATGTAAATTTGTGCACTGGGACCCATTTATTGTTGTACACACACACACACACACACATATATACACGTCATTGAAGGCGATTGCTAGTTGTACGCTCAATATTTTCTTAAAGGTATTTTCCATATGCCTTACTTTTCCTTTGAAATAAGGTTTATGACTTAAATATAGGTACATATTTGTTAGATCGTGAGTTCGTGCACAAGACTTGGAATATTCTCTATGGTAAGGGTATGAATGTTTCCGATGAATGGTGTGATGATATTTAATTTTATATATTTGTGTTCATACTTGTTCTTCACTGGGGGAGGTTAGCGGGTTACTGGGAGAGGTTATTGGTTTAATGGGAGAGGTTAATGGATAACTGGGAGAGGTTACTGGAAGAGGTTACTGGGTAACTGGTAGCGACGAATTTTGCATGCTTCAGAAAGCCTCCAGCTTCGGGTTGTGACGTAATATCGTATGCTAAAGTTGGTGGCGTTATGACTCATACTTGAGTATGCTTGGGTTTGTGGCGGCAACATTTGTCGCATGCTTGGGAGGGCCTTGAGGTCCTCGTCTTATATGTTTAGGTTTGGGCTCAACTCATATATAATGCTTCTAAGGTTGGGAGACGTCATCTTCTGTGCACAATGAAAGAAGCTGTGTTTTCTTCTAGGATTTTTCTTGTTAGAGCTATACCACGTCCTCTTATTTATTAGAATTTTATTTATTTATATATTTTGGGGGTGTGGGCTCCTGATGTAAGGTGATATGAAAGGCGGCGGGATAACCTCGTTATCATCATGACAACATAGGTGGAGGGTATAAGACAAAGAAAACAGGTCACATGTCATCTGTTGGTTCATATGTACCCAAGGAAACTGAAGCCCCTTCCTCCACCTATACTGGATGATTATTTTAAAATTCACTGTTACGAGTGATTTATTCCACGTTAGTTACAATGGCAAAGCGATTGAAGGTTTCGATTCAACTACTGTTCACTACAGGTGGGGCCGGGAACTTCGTAAAAAGAAAGATCATGACGGCAGTTAGCAGTAGACTTGATTGGGTGTTAGTTGACATCGGGTTGAAGCACCTTTGTACCCTCAATAGCGTTATCGGTAGAACGGTCGACTGGCACTCGCTACGTCGCTCCCTGGATCGATCAGCGCGACAACAGCCTGGATGATAATTTGAAATTTCGCTGTTGCGAGTTATGTATATATATATATATATATGTGTGTGTGTGTGTGTATACACACATACAGCTTAACATGACAAGTAATTTATTTTCGTACGCACGAGACTCTGGAAAAGATTGAGAGGAAAGAGAAAAAGGACTAGATTGAAAGCAAAATCCAAGATTAAGATTAGATATAGCATTCGCAGTGGTATGGAGAATGTGTATGTAACCGAAGTAAAAGAAAAGACGTGAGATTACATTAGAGCGAAGACGGGGAAGAAATTTTGAAGCAACAATGGAGGAAAAGTGGCATGTGATCAGCCTGTAGAAGCTCGGCAAAAGTTAAGTTTTAATGGCAGTCAGGAGGAGGATGCAGCAAAACCAAGAACCGAAGAATAATGGGAGAAACCCCATAATAAAGTCCAAAATAAAATGGATGTCAAGACTTGTAACCTTTCAAATAGAACAAACATTAAGGTGGAAGTGGTAACTATTGGAAATGAAAGAGACCTAAGACGTGACTTATTGAGAAATGTGATGCCCCAGAGGGAGAAATCCAAACCCAGTCTGGACGTGATGCACAGGCAGCACGTGATCGCCGGTGCTGCAGTCTTTACAGCTGCTACGCGGTTCCGCTTTCGAGAACAAGCCGCGCGCCTGGATTTCAGTAATACTGCAAGTCGTTACTGACCCCCATGGGCAAGGGAATTGTGTGTGTGTGTAAGGCCACAGCACTACTCTTAGATCTGACAATACAAGCCTTGGCTCTCATCCGAGATGGTAATATCTGTCGATCATGCGTGGGCGTGTCACACACACGCACACACAGGACGTTTATTGTAAGATGGAACGAATACATATTATATACCCCTATTCAAGTGTTCCTCAGTTTTATGTGTATTTACCTTAATAGATAATTGGACGTTGGCATCCCTTGGCACAACGGCTATTGTGGTAGCGTAACCACATCGAAAATTATTAATTGGAGCCGAATTGGTGAAGCTTTCTTTGATCATCGCGGCATAGATTTTTCGTCAGCCAGGGGACGGACGGTGCGCGGGAGTTCAAGTGGAGCGAGGGAGGCAGGGAGGCCCACCAGATTAATCATCCTAATTAATGGTAGACGAGGTTGGGGTGGGGGGGGAGGAACAAGTGGCAACCAGTCTCGTGCTAGGGAACAGTTGCGACCTCGGCAAGCCTATTGATTTTGCAGTATCGCGTGGCCAGTGCCAATATATATAGCCTTCCACAGATTGGCTGGTATTAATCTGCTCGGAGAAAAAAAAAAAATGCTCAGTGGGTGGGAGGAGCTGTAGGACCTCGAATTAGGAACAGGTGCTACACATATTTATTCTATAACCCAATGTATTGCTTTGATGCACATTGGCATTCAATAAATCAGTGATTACCTTAACGTTTGAGTCGAGATTTTCCGCATCGTAGACAACAGAATCTGCTCTGTATGACTCGGCAGAGATCTCCTCCATTGATCTTGCTTCCGCCATGAAAGTGCGGACGATACCGGCATGTGTTTCCTTGTCGGATGTCGAGCCCTACGCGGCGCTAGGTTGTATCAAGTTTGGCCAGATTGTTGGCGGACTCCCGAACTGGAGAATGTTGTGGGTGTGCACGGCCTATTCTGAGACAACGGACCCTCCACCGCCCTTCTGAAGATGGTCCGTTATAATCGTATTTCAGCACTATTTACTTTTATTTAGGCCACAACGTGTTGTATGTTATGAAATCATCCTGCAAATCTGGAAGTACTGTGGCAAAATTTATTGTATATTTAATATTGCTGTATTTTATTAATTTGGGTTTGTATATATATATATATATATATATATATATATATATATATATATATATATATATATATATATATATATAACTTAATTTATTCTTTGTTTTTCTTTTCCTTTTTTATCTATTTATCATTTTAGGGAAACTGTGACGTCAGGGTACATCAAACATTCGCTAATCTGTTTTGGGTAAATCGTTTGGAAGACTACCTAACGTTTTAGAAGAGCTTGGGACGAGATGGTTACGGGAATGAGCTGGGGATGAGAGTGTTAGTCACTGCAACTTAGTCACGAATGGCTACTTACGCTACTGTACATTTTGTAATAAAATGCACATCTTTATAGTATGATGTCAATACTGTGCAAGAACGTGAAAACAATGCAAACACTCATTATGCACCCCGCCATAGAATTGGGTATGTTGTAATGTGAAACTCCACCAACAGATGGCAGAAATGTTTGAGGATGGGTGAAATTCAATATGTTTTAGGAAATTTATCTAATTCATTGGTATGATACAATGTTTCTCCACACTTTTTACGGCATTTAGTAATATTCCAAATGACACTCAAGTGATGTTTTCCCAAACTGACGAAATAGATTAACTGTAAAATTTCCTTTTTGATATTGGTAAGGTTGGCACTAAGGGACACGGGGAGAGGTACATTTGCAAGTGATAATTCCAAATTGGGGAACCATATTCAAGTTCAGCTGATATTCTATAGTATATGAAAACAAGAAATAATGTTTTCCATAGGGTAGTTTGTTGTGGTGTGCTGGCCTAACTACATGAACCTGCATTCAAATCGTACGCTTCAAGAGGGAAGCGTATGTGAAACTATTCAGAAGAGATGGCCGAAGATCAGGAACAATATATATATATATATATATATATATATATATATATATATATATATATATATATATATATATATATATAATATATATATATATATTGAAGTGTAGGGAGAAGTCATATATTGAACTACAGTAACATTACTCACCACTGACATTCCATCTCATCCGCGCAACACCCTCGCATCCCCCCCATCGTCTTGACCATTTCCCAGTCACTTATCAACATTTCCCTCACCTCAAACATTCCTATCTTCTTCCATATTGCCCCCTCTGTCCAGTCCATCGTATTTATTTTCCAGATCAGTGTCATTTCCGTACCCATCACTTTATTCATTGCCCCATCGTGTAGTTTATTCTATTTTTCCAGATCTGTCAATTCCATCTACATTCCCTTCCCACGTTTTTCGTTTGTTCATATTTGAACACCTCGCCCCTTCCCCTCGCTCTTGTTCCTCACGCACTATTTTCCGTCTTTTTCTTTGTTCGAACGAAGGTCAGTTACACACTTTCCCATGACTTTGTAGTAGGGTGTGTCTGAAATGCAGTTACTGACTTTCTGATTCACCCGTGATAAATATTATTTTTTCATTTATATTTCTCTAAGTTTGGTTGTATACTTATACAATTTGCAATTGTTCATACTAACATTTTCCATTGATGATCCGTCTACACTTCTCCGTGGATAGTCCGCACCTGGATTTCCTAGGTTTCTTTGTGCAAACGACGTTTTCCATACGAATTTGAAGTAAAACAAACACAAGTGGTTTTCACATGTTCATTCTCAAATCCTTATCGTGTAGGTGTCCAGAACGGAATCTAGCGTAACTGGACGAGAAAGTCAAGGTATACATTTTACACACATCACAAGAACTGAACTAAGACTCTCATACTAGTGAGTCGCACGACTGTGCCAACCTCTGCTATGTCACTCCTGCAAATTTATATATTTCGTCGCATCACATGTCTTGTCATCCTCTGGTTCATCGCCCATTTTTTTTTTCGCATCAGCTTCCCTGCTCAATTACATTTCCTCTTTTGCCTCCTTAGTATCTTTCCAGTCTGCTCTCTCACCCAATTTGCCCTCCTTGTTTTTCAGCGTTATTCTCAGCATTGATCTCACCATTCTCCTCTGTGCACTCCATTTTTTCTTTTTCATCTTCGTCAATTTCCAAGTTTCATATCAGAAATTATAGCTAAAATTGTTTACTGATTTTAAGCTTTGCGTTTCAGTAGGTACAGAGCCTGTCAAGGTCTCATAACCAGCGTATCTGAAGTAAATCTTGGATTTTTTCAGTATTGTACTGTAGTAGGCCTGTACTACAAAATTTTGTCGCTAAAAGTACAGAAACTGGAGATAATGGTAATGGTACTCTGAGGATTGTAATCGTTTCTGATTTTTTTTTTTTTTAGCAAGGTGACGTTTGTTCAGTTTAAAAAATTCTCCACATTTTTACTAGATCAGATTTGTTTATCTTATTCCTGGAGTAAGGCATGAAAGCTTTGTCCCGATTTTATTAATTATTTTAAAAAGTCGACTTTTTTTCAAGTCACCGCTCGCACTACTTATACACACATCGTTGAACACAACAGCGTTATCCCAAAAGTAAGATCAATGTTACATCTTGAAAATTGTAAAAAATAAACAATTGTGATAAAGCTGTATGTTCAAGTGTATGTTAAGGAAAATCTGCGCCCAAAGTATTATATATTATATATATATATATATATATATATATTTATTTATATATGCGTAAGTAACCACTAGGAAAAGTAAACTAATGAAGCAGAGCGCTTTCGTATAATTACATCTTCACTTAAGATGTAATTATACGAAAGCGCTCTGCTTTGTTAGTTTACTTTTCCTAGTGGTTACTTACGCATTTGTGAACACATGTTCCTAGTGTTTTTATGCATATATATATATATATATATATATATATATATATATATATATATATATATGCGTAAGTAACCACTAGGAAAAGTAACTAATGAAGCAGAGCGCTTTCGTATAATTACATTTCACTTAAGATGTAATTATACGAAAGCGCTCAGCTTCCTTAGTTTACTTTTTCCAGTGGTTATTTACGCATTTGTGAACACATGTTCCTAGTGTTTTTATTGCATATACATATGTTTATATATATATATATATATATATATATATATATAAATGTATATATATATATATACATATATATATTTATATATATCATCGGTTCCCTTCTCCTACCATATCGCACCCCGATGCACGATTCAACTAGGATTTTCAGTACGCCGCATACCCCTCCCCTGTCACAATAAAAATGAAATTTCAAGAATATTCTCTTCGGTGCGCAGTTGTCTTCATTGTTCCAGGTCTGGGTGGAGAACGGTTTTGGCGGCAAGGAGTGGCAGAGGAGAGACGGGAGACCGGGTGGGAGGCAGCGGGGTAGGGTGGGTGGAACAAAGAAGCGGGCGTGGCTAGCTACAGACCAAACATCTACTTTTCGTTTGCCCTGCGCGCGCGCGTTTCTCATTTATAGTAGTTGTACTTTACAAGAATGGGATGATACCAAAGGTTGCTCTTCCTCGTTCTCACTCAGTTTGCGTGTGCGTTCACCTAGTACAGCTCAAAACCAATTTGCTAGGAACTCTGGAATAAGATCACCTTGTCAGTGACTACACGATCAACCGCCCTGAATGTATGAGTTGCATTCAGTTACCGGTGTTTTTACACAAGCGAGCAGCTCACCTTGCACCATAACATTTAAAAAGGAGCGAACGATGGGTGCCCGTAACCACCGTGTTTGTGTGTATTTTTGATATGTACTTTCCGAACAAATGTGGATGAATCCTGCTGACGTACTTTTGCATTCGTAATGGTTAACTGGTCGGATTATACTGTGTTTGCTATATTGACTAGTCCATATACCAATATAATCTCGTTCCTAGCCCAGCATGAAAAATCTTATGAGGACAGTATGAAGTTACAGAAAATCTTGCCTTGCCACAAACATTTTTGGTTCTGTCCGATTCGGAAAGATGGAGGAGAGTAAAATCCGAACGCGCATTCGACCCTACATATATTTGCTGTGGAACGCAAAATAAGGAAGGCAGTAAAAGGGATTTTGATTATTTATTTTTATTTATGGATTCATGTATTTATTTATCTATATATTTTGTGCATCGATATGTTGGAGTCGGTACTACAAAAGTGCTCATTTTCGCTGGATAAAAAGGGAGGGCAAAAGGGATGTATTTTGTATTTATAGTTATTTACTTTACATAAACATCCGTATAAAATATGAAAATAAAAGGGCATCTCGAGCTCATCGTTTTCCCCTCGTCCTTTTGACGGGGTGGGGGGTGAGGCGGATGATTAAGGGGGAGACGGAGCAAGCGTAGGCGCTATGCAGCGGTGTCGTCTATTTGATCCACTACATTGTAACGTAGTCCAGAGCCCATTCCAGCTGGGGATCATCGGAACAACTCTGCACCCTCACGACATTGGGGTGTGTATAATGCTGCCTACTGTATTCCCCACCCTTCAGCTTTTGGGACTGTGTTGTGTGGTGGATTGGGTGGGGGTGGGGGTTACGTGTCTGGAAAGTGGGAATGTAGGGTGCGTAGCCATACCGAACATTGTGCAGCGCCTATTTTGGTCTATCAAATTTCACTCTAGTTTGGGAGACTGCGCGTCAGCATGGTTCACCCGGCTTCCATATTGCAGGGATGCCTTCGAGGTAGCTGTGAGTGGTGCACTGGGTCTCACACGATTTCTCTTTCAGAAAAGAATTTTTACATTTTTGCCCGTGTGATATTTATATGTCTGGTTGTGGATATAAATTTCTAATTCTCAAGTGTGAAGTGTGCATTTCTGGCGTGTTGGGAATAAGAAAAATTGTATTCAAGTGTAGGGTGGACCCATGCGAGGCAGGAAGGGTAACTTCGTGTCGGTGTTCTTGACTATGAACTAGGTTGTGGAGGTATAGTTGAGGCACGGGTGAACTTAATTATTTCGATATTATTTTTATTGTTCAGAGGTTTTTTTTCATGATATTCAGTTTACATTTATGTTCGTGCTTGATGTTTTTCTTTTGATGGGGGAGGCGTTAATGTCGTGTATTTCATGACAGTTTTGATATAATGGGAATTTTGTTTTGTTAAACAGCTTGCCTGGAAAATAAGAGCCTGTTGGAGTTTAAGTGAGGATACGAGATTCGAAAGGCTCAAAAGCCGATTATGAAACGGATTCGAAAATTCTCAAAATATCCATACTCCGGAGTAGAAATACTGGAGAAGAGACACGGTAATCCCGCATAGAGGTATCCATAGAAAATAAGCTTCCCGATGTTCTGTCAATATGCATTGACTATGAAAATGGTTCCATGAAATTGAACTGTGTCCGGAAAAGCAAGGGTCGTCTTGATTACAAAACGAAACATGACTACGACATTTTTCTTCAAAATTGTGACCAAATAACGAAACCACAATGGCAGAAAGTGGTGGTTGAATTTTTCTCAATTGGGAGATATACACGCACAACATAATAGAGAATATGTACTATGTGGATGACGAGGTCATGAGCCTAGTATTAGTTATATTCTTGATAATTACCCCCCCCCCCACTCGCCATTTCCATTTCCTCAGGTCTGTACGTGCACACACTCTAAATTGGACGAAACGTCGAAAAGGTAGGGGGAAGGGAATGGGAGAAAGGGAGGCCGAGGCGGGTGAAGAGAATTCCGTTGTAAATTGCGAACGGGTGAGATGCAGGTTCAAATCGCTGACCTGCCTTAATGCAACTCCCTTGCGTGTTGTCCAAAGATTATAGGTGTTAATTTGTCGATGTTCTGTCTACAAGAATCGTTAGTACTATCGCCTAAAATCAGAAAGAAATGAAGACTACCCCAACGTGGATAAGACATGTGGGATCTTGCGCACGCGATGGGTGGGTGACATGACTAACATCAGCTTTTCTTGTTTTGATATATAGAGGTGGTAGAAACCCGCGTACTTAGAAATGGAGAAATAGTAACATAAACTGTTGCTAAATCCCACACGCTTTTGTAAAAAATTTTTTTTGGGGGGGGGACTGCGTGTGTGCGTGCGCGCGTCTGTATGCGAACGCCTTTCAAAGCTCTGCTCTTTCAGGAATGGCGAGTCAATAGCCCGAGAGCTGACTTGGTTGCATCGAGATCATACGGTTCGGTAGCTTATGTTTGTGTTTGTTGTCATGTCATTCTACTTTCGTTCCTTTTCCAGAGCGAAGCACGTGGCTACAGATAGAATTATATTTGTGTAAAAAAAAAAGAAAAAAAAAAAAAAAAAAAAAAATATATATATATATATATATTAAGTACACACACACTGTATACATTATATAATCATATTACATTCACGTAGGTGAATCACACACTGACTTGGCCTGCAACCAAGCGGTCCCATGTTCGATCCCCGGCCAGGGCAGAAAAGCATCACATCATTGCAAGTCACGCACTTTGGAAAGGATGTGTGTGTGTGTGTGTCACAATACATGAAGATGCAGTGTACGAGCCGAGCTCTCATTCAGGAGAGTAATAACTGTCGATCATGAATCAAGCACGTGGTCAAGTATTAGGGTAAATTGCTAGCTATGAGGGCAAAACTGTTGATACCGAGACCATGGTAAATCTAAACGTCCTTTCACAAAGTAAAGGATCCAGACAAGATTGACAGACATTTATTTCTAGCCTTACAGATGAAATGTATGAAGAGAAGTTAAAAATAATGGACTTTCTGTCATTGAAAGAAAGGCATGATAGGGCTCGGGTCAAATAAAGGGAGTAGAAAAAAAAACGGAAATAATTCTGGTTTGGGACAGAAAAGTCACGAGACAATAAGAAGATGAATTTCTCGTGCGCATCAATAGGACTGGTATTGCCTAGATTTTAAACCGTAAGCGAATTCAAAACGGCATAATTACTGAAGACTTCATGATTAGCTGCTTACCTCAAATTACAATTAGATACAGTTAGGTAAATACACAAAGAACAACAATTATAACGCGTTGCTGATAAACCATACGAAAAGAAACAATTTGGAGCAGCCAACATTGCAAGAAAGAAAAATTTATTTGGTAGAAGTATTCAGAACGAGGGAAGGAGTGGACGTAATCAACACAGAAGACTTCCTATTGAGGGATCCAAGAAAACGAGAGAATGTGAAAAGAAACTGAATAAATGTATTTTAAGGAAATTGAAAACACTGGTATTTGTACCGATGCATTGATCCATAGAATAAAACAGAAGGAATAGTAGTTGAATAAACGTATGCAAATTTAAATTTGACTAATGGAAATGTACAGATAAGGCTCTCGAGGAAATTTCTCATCCTCCGTTTTAGGTAAACACACACACTTTAGGTAAACACACACACTTAAACACACACACACATACACACACACACACACACACACACACCATTGAATGAACACGACCCTTTATCGAGGTCTCGTGAACGAAAGAATCAAGAGATGACTGACAAGGTGACTTGTCCTGTAAACCAGTTATGTAACATTTATTTAAGTCTGTGCATGTGGGTTTTCGCCGGCATTTCCAGGTGATATTTACTAGCCTCTCCTTTCCATGCATGTTTTAACTAGAGACGTTACTAACTAAGTAACAAGTCTTGGTTCTCTCTATTTTTCAGTTTATCACCAAAATATCTCCGTATTTCACTATTTCCCGGAAAAATTAGAATGGATAATGATATTCATATACACAGTTACTATGAGAAACGCGCCATTGTGCGACATTATAAAAGGGAAAGAGGAGAGGAGAGCCCGGGTGTGGCGTCAATCAAATATTGAACCTTGGTAGCCTTATACTCATTCCCCCGCACGGCAAGTTTTCGGGCGAAAAAAAGAAAAGAAAAAAAAAAGTTCGTTAGTGTTATGGCGTGCTTAAAGCTAGTGGCATTTTCATATCACTGGTGCTTCAAACTGTTCAGACATTGTTCATTTTGTTTCGTTCAGTACAAAAGAGGAAAAGGAGTAAGGGAGAGGAAATAAGCAAAATCGTAGGTGTATATATTAGCAGTACTTATGTTATTTGGCGTGGGCTGGGTTTCGGTATTTCATTTCATGGCGTGTATCCACTAGATTTGATTTTATCGGGAATAGGAAACTTCCCCCAATTTACCTTGTCTCCCATTATCTGATTTTATTTGTGAGTGTGACGAATATTGAATGTTGGTCCAGCCGATAGTAGATGGGTATAAAGAGGAAATAGCAATGAAGAACGAAAGGAAATGCATGGAAGATAGTATAAAATAACGACATATTGCACGGGTTTAAAACTAATCACCGGCTGGGTAGCAAAGGTTGGGGGAAATGTTCTGGCCACTGTTGAGCCGGGAGTTTAACCAATATGGCGTCGTTGCCTGAGCCGGCTTGGTGAAATGTTGGTGAATAATCTCAAATTATCACAGTGCTGAAAACAGCTAGTGTAGGAAGCTTATGGAATTGAGTTCTTTATTAGAATTTGTATGAACAGCTTCATTTTTCCAACATTCTCGATAATGACAGTTATATCGAGCCAAGCCTTGTGAGAGCAAAAGGCTCTGCGCATGAGTCTAGCCAGTGTTGCCAAATTTCGCCCACCCAATCTGTTTTTGGCATCCTTCTTGCGCTTGGTTTTCGGTAGGGGGCGTAGAAGAAAATTTACGAAATGTTTTGTTAATTCAGATTGTTTTCCAAATTCGTTGAATTTGTGTTCTAGAAGTATGCCAGAATGTACTGTGGTCTGCATATTGGAGAAATTTAGTTTCTAATGAAATTTCGGAAAATTTGATTTGACATCAAATAATGCAGTCATTATTGTGTAGTATTTTTATTATTACACATACGAAAAAAGTAAAAATGGAAAATGTGAAGAAAATTGTTTTTGAAACATCTGGTGCTGAGGGAAATTGTGGAAAGGTAACGCAAATAACAAGAAAGGAATGAATCTCCAAATCTTAAAATATGGCCGTGATGTGCCCGGCGTCAGGGGCCGAAAAATTGCCAAACTTGCCGACCCTTGGACGAGAGCAGGGTTATTCGAGAGTAGCTGGTGACGAGAGTGGTACCAGTCTGTGCGCAAAGGGACCACAGGTTTTCCACAATCGTGAAAGATTTGACATTTGGGTAAAATACACGTCAAATAGATTCGTGGTGTTTGTCATTCGTGTTACAAAAGAAACAGATAATCTCAGAATTCACTGTAGACAACATGGAGCGGATCCTCCTCCACCCTCTCTTCCACAATAATTTCCTTCTCTGCCAATAGATGGAGGTAGAGGCGTGCGAGGTAGTCGAGTCTGAGCAGGCAGCGCGTCTATCGAGAATTTCTTTGTGACTATTTATTCATTTGCACGTACATATATAACTAATTCACCAGTATGTTCACGTGGATTTAGTATTTTCTTCAATCACTGTGCGTTCATGATTAACAATTGAAACTTATTCTTTATGGTGAAGTATGGAGTCCAAGTTTCAGGGTTCCAAGGCCAGGCTTAACGAGACTGGCATAACTCCCTTTGTAGGGAAAAGCAGATAAGAATTAAAGGAACACTTTTTCTAATGAAACATATCGGGTGTTCATGAAATCAACACGACTGTCCATTGCAGGAAGACGACCACAGCGAGTGTCATTGTTGTACGTGTGTGTGGTTTTATGTGCTGTTAATGAAAAAAGTGCTACCATACCCATAGAGGTAATACACATACCGTTCTTTAGTGACATTGTTTGAACTTTGAACACCACGAACACAAAAAAGCATCAGACAAAGGAAAACGATCCATAGTTTTGTGTGTCCGTTTGTGCAATTTGTATTTCGCGGTCTGGAGAAAGTTTCTGTTATTGTTGTTTTTATTGCTTTTGTTTTCTTGTATTTAAGTTTAGCCCTGAAATAGTTTACTGTTTGTATATGGGTGCTAGGGAAACAACATAACTAAACTAGTTTGACTAGAGGGTAATATGCCGGCAACAAGGGAAATAATGTGGGAGTATATGAAGGGAGTTGAATGAAATGTAGTAATGTAGGATGGACAGCGGAGTGTCCGGACAGAGGCTGTGGGCAGCAGGCAAGTGTGTATATCTGATTGCTGGAAGGTATAGTTGTTGAAGCGCTATATGGCAATGGTGTAAATTGGTTGCCAAGTCTTAGTGCTTTCAGGGTGGATCATCTCCGTCCTTTGATTTACAAAATGTTACGCGCTGTTAGTGAATAGTTGTATTTTGAACATATTAAATATAAGGGGATCCAACACATGTAGTTAGTAATACCAACCGTTCCTCAGGAGGCTTTGAAGATCCTGCACGAGCCAACAGGCGCCCTTCGACGTAAAGCTAAAAAAGGACAACGGACAACACTGAGTGTTCAGTAGGAGTTCAACTGAGGCCGCTGTCATCCTGTGGAGCCATGCAGATAGTGTACAAGGGCTACCTCTTCAGCCAGACGAGGGAGTACCGCGAGACAAGGTACTTCGGCTGCGTCAAGAGGAAGCGCAAAGAATGCTTCTGCCGGGTGCATGTCGTGGGACATCGGGTCGTCAAGGAGATAGGCGAGCACTCCCACCCGCCTTTGTATAAAAACTTGAGGCTCAAGGGCGTCATTCACGTAGGTGACGATGGCGTGGTCGAAGTGCCCGAGGGGCAGGAGTCGCCCTTCTCGCAGGGAAAGGAACCCAAGAAGCCCGAGATCAGCAGTGTCAAGACAGTTTCAGCAAGCAGCAGTCCTTGCCCCAGTGTAAGCAGCGTCCACGAGGACATCTCAGGCTATTGGTATGATCCTGCCGCCCTCAACTACCAGTGCTTGGATATACAAGTCAAACAAGTGGAATTGGAAGATGAGGACCCGCCCTTTATCGGGCCCTACCTCTCGAGCACCGAAGCAGCCGCCAAAGGCAGTAACAGAAGAGGCAACAGTGCGCGGCAGTCGGGGAACTCCATCCGTGGCCGTACGTCCTTCGCCCCCATTGCAAGCCCAGGTGAGGTCATAGGCAGCATTGCAGGTGCCAGCAGCGTCACCCGGTAGGGAGTACATTCCCGTCTTCGTCACCCGCTGGTCTACCTTCCCCCTCATCTTTTCTCAACTCCCCCCTACTTCCCACTACGCAGGCAGGTGTTCATAGACGGGGGAAGGAGGGAGCTGTGGTAGCAGATGTGGGGGGAAGAAAAGTTCCTGCGTGTAGTTGTGTGTGAAATATTGCGCGCATACCCTACACACACCATTCTTGTGCTTATAAACATCATTGCACGCACAAACACGGGGTTCGTTTGTTTGACATGTCATCTGTTAGATTTCAAAGGACGCGCGCACGTGCATGTTGTTTGAATGTCAGGCATACGAAGCTGCAGCATACGTCGATGGCGTTTGAAATGTGGTGCCAGTCTTCTGGCAAGGTGTCTTAGCACTGACATATAATTACCACCCTACGTCTACTCAACTTGCACATCTTCAGGTAAATTGTTCTGCATCACCTGGCGTCTGGTATTCAGCAGTCAACGTTCGAGACAACTGCCACCCGGTTAGTGGCTTGATTACTGATAGTTATTGGAATTTCAAACTATACACATCATCGACTATTTTATTTAGGTGACTGCAGAACAAGTGTTGATTTGTTTCCTAAACTTGTGTTAGGTGCAGACGCATTGGCTTAGTGTCAGTAAGTAGATGAAAGCGTATGAAAGACGACTTGGCAACTCCGTGATTCGTCACCCAAGGCCATATAGCGCAGAACAAAGTGCTTACGTATTCTTTGAAGTCTCTTCAGTTTAGAGGTCATGGTTAGTTTCAGTTTGTACAACAGTGCGGTAACATGCGCATAGGCTAGGAGTTAGGGGTATTTGTATAGCCGCACAAGTATGTCAGAATACTGTAGTCAGTCAAAATTTAACTTGTAGGTTACATGACGTTATGTAGATGTTTGGTTACACGAATGAGCAGAAAGGTATCATGAGAGTATTGCCGCCATCAGGTTCGGCACTATAAAAAATAGCGTTCGGTCAGTATCACCGTGATATTCTGTAAATCTCAGCCATTATTTGGCAGTATCTATCCTGAAAAAGCCACCATAACAACTGCAACACTCACTCGACATTGATCTCTACGGATTAACGGCGATGTATGCTACGATAAATTGATGTGGAACTTTACAACTACTACCTAGTTCTATTTGATTGTATAGTGCATGAATTTTTATTTATTATTTTCCATTAAGTGTACAAAATTATGCATACAAACTAGTTTTAGAAAAATATGCCTGCTTGCGGGTATTCCTCCCAAGTATGAAACTAATTGAATTACGTGACAACTGTGGGTTGCGAGGCAGAGCAGACATGATTTGGCAAAGCAGGCCCTCCAGATCAAAATTGAGCTTTGTTAAATCTCTTGGTTCACGAATATGGCCACGACTGCTTTTAGATTAGTGATTGGTTAATGGTAGTCAATGGGGGTCAAGGTTCATTCGGGATATGCAAAAATGCATAGGTATGCTAAGAGGCGACACAAGCAGTTCATAAAAATGAAAGAATGGAGGCTATTTGTTTTCCATTATGTTGATACGAAAATGTTCATGATAATCTAAAAACAGTACAAATTGTTGTTCTAGGCTCATGTTCTAAAATGTTGAATCATTGATGGTGATGCCCAAGATGTAAAATTACAGTGGTCATATATGACAGTTTCAACCACTGTTAACCCTAGAAAATGTCCTTTGACTCAGATAAGGAAACTTTTAATTTTACTTTTAGGAATTCAAAAGGGCCTGATTCGTTGAAGATAACATTTTTCGTGTCAGAGCTCCTATGTTAAAATCTGTACCACCCTGTGCTGTGTAGTGCGTACTACCGCAATCCCCAACCCCCTAACCTCATCTCTTATTTATACTCATATCTGTCAAAGATAAGCAATATGATCGAGAGTAGTGATGAACGAACCGGCTCTCCGAGATGAACGATAAGAGCCAGATCTTGTGTTTGAGAACCGTTTATCCTTAAGGTTATATTTTTCGCGATTTTCTAATAAATCGTAATGATTACCGATTGTTAAAAATAATCATGATAATTATGAGGAGGCCTACGGTTATTAAAAATACAGAAACATGGTCGAATTGGCAACTTTTGATGTGTGGTGACCGGATCTAATCCTGTCCTGTACACAGTCTGTCATTGTCGGGAGTGTCGACGTAAATTTTCGTTTGATTGTGATATTCGTTCATTCCTACTCCCTTAACTTGCATAAGTAGAAAAAATGAGTGACAATCGGCGTAAGAGGAGTAGCATATGGATCCATTTTGATAATTTGGAAAATGTAAAAGCGCAATGTAGATTTTGTAAAGTGAAGATATCACATCGAGCAGGTTCCACCAACAACCTCCACAGGCACATGAGACTTATACATCCAGCAGTGCAATTGGGGAAAAAAACAAGAAGTCACCCCGCTGAAGAGGATGGGATAAGGTTCTCCAAGTCAAGTGAGCATAATATACCTGTAATTCGTGTAGTTTATTCCTTGGTTAAAAAGAAACATAAAAAATCGAATAATTGAAACCTTTTTTCAATTTTAAGTTTTGAAAGCGAAGTAGCCAAATTATTCCAAGTAATTTCTTGTAAATTGGAAAGGCTATGAATAGAACACGTACATACATATACCAACAACTTTTTACCCTAAGGGAGGTAGCCACAGAATATGTGATACAAAAGTACGAGCCGTTTGGGAGCCGAAAGAGCCAGGGGCGAAAGACCCGACACCCAAGAGCCGGATTTACAATCACAAATCGTGAGAGGGCATTCCTGAGGTGAAGCAGAGTAATGTGTGTGGGCGGCAACGTTCCCTCTAAGCTGTGCGCACGCACATGTTTTACAACTAGCACATATAAAAAAAATGTGCGTTCACAAGGTTTTGAAATTATATTAAAATCCATTCCGGAAAGAAGTTCCACCCAAACATCAACTTATAAATTCACTAAAATTATGGTAACTTGCCAACCGTCAAACCAATAATTGTGTTCTTCCCATCATCTAACTAGCGCTTCCATTGCAAACGAAATGACTGACGCAAGGCTGAAATGTAGAAATAGTTTGAAAACGTTTACAAACGATTTCCACACTCCAGCCGGGCATGCCATTTCGTGTTGGTTCAGCAGTTGAATTGTGATGTTGATCTCTGATTAGTGTAGATTTATAAATTTGCAAAATAAACATCCATTAACCATCAAGATTTCAAAGAACTGTTGACCCATGTCAAAAATTAAGGAAGCAAAGGGTGTGAAGAGAAAACGAACTGCTAGCAGCTTTAAGAAAGAATGGCTAGATGAAACAGTGAAAACTGCTGAGCCAAAAGCTTACGAGTTGATAAACATTCAGCTGCATGAAATATTTACTAATTATGCTTCAGCTAGAGTTGTATTTATTGTCATGATGTAAATATTTCTGGATATTTTTTTTATTGGAAAGAAGTTTGAGACCCCTTGGAAGCTGGACTTTTTGAAGTGCCATTTGACAAGTAAAAAAGATATTTGAATGGCGTACACAAACTTAAGAAATAAAATCGTTCATTCCCAGCTACAACTATACTCCTGGAAAGTTCAGGTGATGGAGAGCGAAAATGGTCGAATCCAGAGCAGATTAAAGTTCTTGTTGACAGTTCAGCATATCAATGAACATATGGAAAAGTATATTGAACTTCCAGACAGCTGGCGAAGCAAAAATTATCCATTTAAGCTTCTGAAAACAATTGTTGAAAATGACATGCTTAAGCAAATTTCATCTGTAAATTTTCACACCTTAACCATTGATGAAAGCACTGATATAACTGTTAACAAGTCTCATTCTCTACTTCAAGTTCAGGCCCAAAGATTGTAATGAATATATAACATATTTTGGTGGAATTTGCAGGCTTGAGATGCCTCCTCCATGTATTAGCAATTAAACATTTTTATCAAGAAAAATAATCTCCAAAAAATGGTGGTTTACCTCTGATGGATCCTCTGATGCTGGGCAAAGTTAATGGTGTTGCTGCAAAACTTAAATTAAAAGTTCCACATCTTGTACAGCAACACTGTGTGGCTCACCATTAGTACCTGGGGATCTGATACATGAAAGGAAATTAAACTAGAGATATTGATACATTAATAAGAACAGTTTACATACTCTCTCATTCCACAGTGAAAAAGAGCTGAATTTAAAGAAATTGCTAAGGTGTCTGAAAATGAAGTTACTGCCTTCAGACCCCACAGTGAAGTGTGGTGGCTCTCCAGACATTTTGCATTACAGGTAATTATAAGAAACTATGAAGGACTGATTACATATTTTGAAAGATCAAGATTTAATTATACTGTGGTTAATTGTCACAATAAGTTAACTAATGTGAGATTCAAGGTTGCTCTTCATGTTTAAAGTGATGTCTTTAAGGAAATGGCCTCACTGTGCAAAATCTTACAAAGGAGTAACTTGACACCACTAGACAGCCATAATTTTGCCAGAGGGAAGATCAACAAAATCAGGAATCGATATTTAGAAGGTGATGCTTGTTGGAGTGAGAGAGTAAATACTTTACTTAAACAAGAAGAGGCTGAAGGAGTAGATATTAGGCACATTTAAAAGACTGATTCCCTGAGAATGAGGTACAAGAATGGGCAGTGTTTGATATATTCTCTATCTCACATGTCAATGCCCTTTGTCTTAAATATGGTTTTCTGGTTGATACTCCAGAAATAATTAGTTTAATTATTTCAAATTTTCTGTAGAAGAAAAAATTAAATAAAGTTATATCAGATTTTACACAAATGGCTGTATTTGCTCTTCAGAATGAACAGTTCTGTGATTTGGCAAAGTTTATGGATATTGGAGGAACCTTCCTTGCATCTAGTGCAGACTGTGAGAGAGGGTTTACTCTAATGAATTGAAAAACAAAAACAAAAAAACTTAGAAACTGTTTAGGAGAATATCATTTGGATAGGCTTATGAAAACGAAAAGCTACCTATTACATGAAAATTCAGTTAATTTGGTGTATATAAAGAGTGGGTTAATGCCAAAGACTGAAGAGAGAAAAAATAAAGGAGTAGAAGCTACAACTATACATATGAGAATTAGTAATAAGCATAATATGAATGTTTAACAAAGTGAGAATGGGTATTGGTCTTATTTTATTATGTGTTTAGAGATATTTGAAAAGTTAGAAAGTTCAAATATTTTAACTTTATTTCTTATTATTAATCAGAGGGATATCAATTGCATACTAAATATTTATGTTAGCTCTGTGATTGTTGTCATATAATATCCTTGGTGGCAGTGGCATACCTAGCACAAGTGCTGCCTGGGGCAGATTTTATTTGGCTGTCCTTAAAAGTTTTAATCACATCAAAATTGAATAATACAGATATATAGGTATGCAAAATAAAAAGACAAATTGTAGCAACAATTTATTTTACTCAAAGTTACTAATGTTTGAATATTAATTTGTTGGGTCATTATAAAATGTCACCCCCTAAATTGTGCTGCCCTGGGCGGACCCCCCTCCCTGGGTAGGCCACTGCATGGTGGAGGTAATGTGAAATACAAATTTACAAATTGTGTATTTGCTTAAATGATCAGATGGTGGCTCACATGGGTGCACAAATTCTTTTCAGAGAAGGCAAAATTTGCACAAGCAGATTTCTGCACACAATCATAGCAAAAAATTAGAGGGGACATTGGTGGACGGGGTGTGTCAAGGTCATTTCCTTGTGTTATTAAATCATAACAACACAATTTTGACACTTGCAGAATGTTCCACAGATGAAGATTATTTTTTTTTATTTATTTATTTATTTGTTTTTTTGCATATTTTTGCTGGGTTTAGATCAAAATGATACACTTGATGAACAGTAACGTTTATGGTCCTATATGGGATACACAATGACTCAGTGGGTCAGTGAAAACACCAGATACAGAAATAACGAGGAGATATTGAAACTAGATTTAATATTTACAACAGAACCTGAAATTGTGGATAAAATCCAATACAAGACACCATATAGAAAGTGACCATATACTCATTGAAACTGAACTAAAGGAAGAAATATACATGGAGAGAAAGGAAAAACATAGGAAAGGTAGATTGATGTACAATAAAATGGACTTTGCCAAACTAAAGAAATTCCTCCAGAATGCAAATTTGGAAAAAAAATTACATGGAAGAGACAAAAGTGGAAGAGAAATGGGATATCTTGATGGATAATTACAATGAAGGGGTAAATAGGCACATATCAAGACAGAAGCGAGAGAGTGTGCATTAAATGCTGGTTCAACAAAAGATGCAGTGAGGCAAGAGACAGATGGGACAGAGCTTGGACAAACTGGAGAAAAGATAAAAAACCTGGAAAATGGCAAGTTTATAAACTATAGAAATGAGTATGTTAAAGTGAGAAGAGAGGAAAAAAGGAACCATGAAAAGGATATTATAAATAAATGCAAAGAGCAACCCAAGCTATTCTATCAATATGTGAATGAGAAACTTAAAAACAAACAAGAAATGGTGAAACTACACCAAAGGAATATAGAATACACAGAAGAATTAGAAATGGCCGAAGTCATGAATAATCACTTCAAATCTGTCTTCACTAGAGAGAAAACACAATATTAGGACGAAGGTAATGAAAGGCGATCTCCCCCCATGAGCGAGATAACAATAACACAAAAAGAAATATTGGAACACATATCAAACCTTGACATTGTGAAATCACATGGTCTGGATGGAATTGCAAATTGGATTCTAAAAGAATGGAAAGAAGAACTAATGGACAAAATACATAACATAATAAGTTGCTCACTCAAAGAAGGAAAAATACCAAAAGACTGGAAAAATGCTAACATTGTACCCATATATAAAGGAGGAAATAAGGAAGAACCAACTAACTATAGGCCAGTCTCACTAACAAGCACTATAGCCAAAATTTGTGAGACCATCAAGAATAGATGAGTAAAACACTTGGAAGACAATAATATAATAAACTCAAGACAATTTGGGTGCAGACCAGGAAGATCATGTACCACAAACTTAATATGTTTCTACTCAAGATTAATAGGCATAGTGCAAGAAAGGAATGGATGGGCTGATTTTGCCTTCCTGGACTTACAAAAAGCTTTTGACAAAGTACCACACAAATAATTATTAAAAAAAACTGGAACATATAGGAGGGATACAAGGGAACCAACTAAAATGGATGGAGGACTTCCTGATTGGTAGAAAGATGAGAGTAGTGCTAAAAAAGAATATTCAGATTGGAAAGAGGTTATCAGTGGAGTACCACAAGGATCTGTATTGGCTCCAATAATGTTTGCTATTTTTGTGAATGACATGGATGAGGATGTGAAATGTTACATGAGCTTCTTTGCAGATGATGCCAAACTGTTAAAGAAAGTAAAAACTGAAAATGATTGCAAAGCACTGCAGGAAGACCTGAATAATATATGGAACTGGAGTCAGAAATGGGAAGTGGACTTCAATATTAACAAGTGTAAGGATTACAAAGGCGGAGCATACCGACAGGAGACCTTTTGATCCATATCTAGGTCGGATGCGAAAAAAAAAATCATATTAATAATAAAATAATAAATAAAAACTATAATAATGTAAATAACAAATAAAATACATAAATAAATGCATAGGTATAGTTAGATGATAAACAAACAGGTAAATAGTAAATAATAATAAATTGACATATAACTAGTAATAAATGAAAATCAGACAGACAAAAGATAACAAAACAAAAACAAATAATATAAGATAAATTATAATCATTACAGCATCTTACTTAGGTATTTATCTAAATGATTCTTAAAGCTTCGAACTGAACTACATTGCACTACCTGTGCAGGAAGTTTATTCCATTCATTAACTACACGGTTGGCAAAGTTGTTTCTACCTACTTCCAAATTGAATCTATTTCCGGACAGTTTGAGACCATTGTTTCTTGTCTGATTCTCATTCAATGTGAACATTTTGTCACTTTTGATGTTGTCAATTCCCTTTAAAATCTTAAAGACCTGTATCAAGTCACCTCTGAGTCTACACTTTTTTAGGGAAAACAGACTCATGCGTTTTAGTCGATTTTCGTATGATTTATTTTTGATATTTGGAATCAGTTTTGTGGCTTGCCGTTGTACTTTTTCCAGTCTGTCAATGTCTTTAATGAGATTCGGTGACCATACGGAAACAACATAATGGATTTTGGAAAAAAGCAAAAACAGAATATCAGGACAATATAGAATTGGAACCAAGGAGGTAAAGAAGGAGGGGTCCAAAAAAGATTTGGGTGTAATTATCTCAAACTACTTGTTCTATGACAAACAGATAAACAAAATTGTTGGAGAATCCTACAACTTGCTAAGATCAATAAAAGTGGCATTTACATATCTGGACAAAAAAATGATAAAAAAAATATTGGTCACACTGATAAGGCCGAGACTAGAATATGTGGTGACATTGTGGTCACCCAGTACCAAAAAGAATATAAAGAAAATAGAAAGAATCCAGAGAGCAGCAACAAAAATGGTACCTGCACTTGCAAACTTGTCATATGAGGAGAGATTGGCTAAACTGGAGTTGACTCTGGAGCAAAGAAGAGAGAGAGATGACATACTGACCATCTACAGAATCATGAAAGGCACAGAAATACTCGATAGAGAGGACTTGTTAATCTGGGACAAGAGAAGCACAAGAGGACATGGAAAGAAAATAAAAAAACATAGCTACAGAAAAAATCTAAAGAAAAACAGTTTTCCACATAGAGTGGTGGACACTTGGAACAAACTGGACAATGAAATAGTGTGTGCAAAAACCATTCATGAGTTTAAGAGCAAACTAGACACTGTGAGATACAAAGGCGGGACACCATGAGCGTAGCTCCCCTTCCTGCAAAATACAACTAGGTATACAAGGGACTGCGAAACTAAAAGACAGTAAGCACAGCTGCAAACTTGCTTAACTGGCTTGGCATGCATACGTACATGGTTTTGCAAAGTCTTTTGATGCAAAATAGGCACAATTTCAAGCAGGGGAGTCAAAGTGAAATTCATTGTGAATTTAGCCCTGTGGGTAACATACAATGTAATACCCAAGCAAGAGTGTTTAGTGATGCACTCATCACCTTTGCAGATTTTGCTGGTTAGTCAGCAGACACAACAAAGTACTCTGCCTGTGCAAACAAACATGAACACTTTGTTGATTTGTCTTCTGCAGGCAAAGGCAATGAGCTCCTTATCGAATATATATTTTGTCACTGGTTGTAGACATAGTATGATGCTTTTCTAGCTGGGGTTTAAAAGAATTTGCAAGTCATCAGAGTAATCGATTCGGTGACTTATTTAGAAAAGGGAGGGGGTGGCAAGATTGTTCATAGAGTAACAGTAGACCCTCCAAGAACGGCCCACAAAACTAATAGTAAATACATAAACGGCAGAATGTTTCTAACAAGTATTATTAGACCAAAGGAATGGTAATATTTATGTCACATTGCACCTGATGCATGAACACTGCCTAGTTTGAGGATAGTTGAAATATTGTAAACTCATTGAACACCAGAGCTGGACATGTTACTGCTGGACAGGTAGTTTGTGAGTTTCAGCAGGGGTTGCACGCTGTCTATGTTGATTTCAAGAAAGCTATGGATCAGCCATTGTAGTGTGCTCTGGGATCTGTGGGATTCCTGTGAGGGTTATTGATTTGATGCCTGTCCTGTAGTTTGTGTTGTGGAGGGGGTGTTTATGACTTCATTCCTGTTAACTCAGGAATGAGTTGGGTGCATCTTTGCTCCAACACCTTTTAACACCTATATAGATTAGGTAATTTGCCAGAATTGTCATTGTCATTGGGGAGAAACTTTTTCGGTATACTAAGTTAATCAAACTTTTGCCCATGATGTACTTCTTTTAGAGTCCTTGAAGGACCTGGTTGCAGTCCACGAGTCACTGCTCAGGATAACACACTGCTTCCTGGACCCAAACTAAAGTCCAGGCATTTGGGGATTTACTGTATGACATAGTTAAGTTTGTCCATGCATCCTACAAGGACATTGAGGTCTTAGAAATATTAAGATACTTTGGTAGCATAATTTATAAAAGTGGTGGGTTGTGCTAGGAAGCCCCTATAAGGACTGTCATGACCCATGGTGTTATGGATTCACCTAACCATAATATGACTTAGTATTTGTGTTCCCTGTCATGCTGTATGGCTTTGAGGCATGGACACTTGTTGCTGAATTAAATTAGTGTCTTGACTCATGGTGCCAGAATGCCTTTCAAGAGTCATGAGATATTGTTGGTATGGCTATGTCAAACCAGTGACTGCTCCATTAAACTCAGTTGGGGTCTGCCATCAACATAGTTCATGAATGACAGTTCCATCTATGTGGGCATGTGGTACTCTTCCTTGATGTTTATCCATCTTGAGAGTGTTTTTCCCTCCAAAAGAGATAACCCTCAGTGGAAGTGGTTGTTCTATAGTAGATTCACCATTTCTTTGTTGATATGTTTAAAAGTAATTATCATATTTGTCTATCAAGTACAAACATACACTTCTGACTGTATAGTCGATAAGGATATACCTTTACAATTACCACCCATCTCATTTTTTTTATTTTTCTCCCTTTGTTGTAATTGTCAAGCTTCTTCTTGTTAGCATTCATTTCTATGTACCGGGTATTATTTCTAGGTTTATGCAATAAGCTAATTCAAGTTTTCTTAGGGTTTTACAGTATAATGTTGTTTGCTCCCTGTTTCACTATTTTGGCATGGTCTGCAAACATTTCATAGTTTGTCAACTTCCTTAGATTAACACCAGGGTCATAATTGGCACCAACATTGACTTGTGAAGCACTCCACCTGTCACCTTCGTATACTCTGAATATGTTCCACTGCTCTCTTATCCGTTACCCACTTACAAGGGAGGTAGCCAAAGTCATAGGCATAAATACACTAGCACCCATTTCATCCTCACATACTGTACTCCACTTCCATTCACCACCCCTCCCTCCCTCTTTTCTTGGCTCCTCGTGGATGATGGGTCATCCCTGCATCTTGCCCACTGCCCTGGGTGAGAAACACTTGAAAATGGCATAGCAGAAGAAAAAGAAGAAAGAATATATATATATATATGTATATGTATGTATTGGTTCCTCTTTTAATCTAACTCTTCCTCCCCCCCCACAATCCAGTTTACTTTGCCTCTTGTACAGTGCCTCACTCTGTCCCCACCCCTTCTGTGCCTTTTAAGTACAGTACTTAAAGGATAAGCACACCATATGTACATTGCATAAATGTATGTTAAATCACATCTAGATTTTTTCCAGTAATTGAAGATACCAAGCTGTTTTTTATCCCTACTGCCCTAACATCCATCATCATAAAAAAAAATTGTCACAACACCATTTTCTGTTGATGACATATCTGTGTATTGCAAAATTGAACATGGATTCAAAATAAACAATATTTCTCAGTGATAATGAAAATTCTTCTACTTAGAGCAAAAGTAGATAGGTCTATTGCCAATAGGATACACAGATATAAAAATACAATATATAAAATTGTGAGGATAACACAGGAAAGCATATGAAACTTATTTCAATTGTGGTCCTCTTAAGAAAGAAAGAATCCAGATACATTTGGATAATAATATGATTAAGAAAATAAAAATCATTGATATAACTCATTATTTAAAGAAAGAAAAGGTAATGTATATAGTTCAGAAAAAGAACATGTTAATAATAATTACTAACAAATAATAATCTTTGACATGACTCATTATTTAAAGGAAAGAAAAAACTAAAGGCATCTGAGGTATTAAAAAAATATGTAATAAAATAATGATAATATGATACAATGATAATACTGATACATGTGTAGGTAATACTGGTATTGAAAATTTAACATAAGAAAAAAGATAGTACAAACCAAAATTGACTAGATCAATAATAACTGCATTCACATAAGAAATTTCACATAAAGTAAATAAAAAAACAGTGAAGTATTGGAAGTAGCACCATGATATATAAGAAACCTAATATTAAAGAAAAAAAATCCTGATTTCTGGCTATTGAAAATAGATTTTTTTTTTAACCTGACCCTTGAAGGCATTTTTTGTTGGTAAGACTTATGTTTCAAGGGAGGTCATTCCATAGTACAGTACTACATACATATACCAATGGCATTTTCCCCTTTACAAGGGAGATAGCCAAAACCAAAGGCATAAATCCACTCCCACCCTTCTCCCCACACACTCTACTCCCACTCACCACCCCTCCCTCCCTCTTCCCTTGGCTTCCCCTGGATGACTGGCCATCCTTGCATCCTCCCCACTCTCCTGAGTCAGAAGCAATGTAGCAAGGCACAGTACAAGTACAGCAAGTACAGTACTAGTGTGATAAAAGCTGTTTTTACAGGAGACAGAGTGTGATTCAGTAGCAGCCTGAGCTGTTTCTGGTGCGGTTATGTACCACTGGCTGGAAATTGGATCATAGGCACTTCAGAGCATTATTGTTGTAGATGTTGTTTACATGATTTAGTTTCATTTATTTAATGCAGTAATCAACAGGCAGCACACCCACTTTTATAAATTCATCAGCTCTTATATGTCTGCTGTAAGGCAAGTGTAATATAAACCTTATTTTGAGCCACCTGCAGTGGCTGTACCATAAACTACAAGCAAAATAAAAATTGCTTTGAATGAGTGCAGACACTAGAACTTTTTCATTTCTGTACAAATTTTTCTAGATCATTTATCAAGTACTTTATCAGCTATGACCTCTCCAGACAAAGCTTGGTCTAAGGGAGGGGTTCCCAAACTGTGGGTCTGGGAGTTTTGGAGGGTCCAGCTGTATGTATTCATGACATTTGAGAGTGATTTTATTTTATTTCTCACTGCTTGGCTAGAAAGCGTGTCCTGTATGATAATACAATCATGTGCAACATTTTATTATTAAGGAAAAAGGACCCTCCAAATTACCTTTGCAACTCTCTCAGCAGGAAAAATACATTTGAGAATGTGATACTGGTGAGTTCAAAGGTGAGTTGGTTTTACAAAGATTTTCTGGAAAACAAGATTGCTCATATGTTACTGAAATATAAATAATGTAATTGTTATATTAATGTATGTGCATTATGTGTGTGTGTGTGTGTATATATATATATATAATGTGTGTGTGTATGCATATATATTAGGAGGGTTTGGATACATTGAAAGAATGAGTGAAGAAAGATTAGTAAAAGAAATGTGGAAGACAAAGATGGAGGGAGTGAACATGAGGGGGCAACCAAGGATGAGATGGATGGATGGGGTGAAAGGGATGTTGTGAAAGAGAGGAATGTCTGTTGAGGAAGGAATGAAGAAGACAGAAGATAGTGGTGTGTGGAGAATGGTATGATGCTGTGATGCATGGAAAGGAGTGGGGAATGGGGGGTTAGGTAGTATGAATGATATTTTGATGCAGCCAGAAGAAATTTCTCCCCATCTTTTCTTTTTCTGCATGAGGGGATAGAGAGGACTGTCGCTGATTAAATGAAGTGGCCTTGCTGTGGATGTGCTGTATCTTGCTGTAAAGGGGCATTGGGAAAAAGAGGAATGTCTGCTGAGGAAGGATGGGAGAGGACAGGAAATAGGGGTGAATGGAGAATGGTTGTGTATGGAATATGCTGTGGTGCATGAGGTGGAGTGGGTGGGAGATGGGGGGTGAGGGAGTATGTGTAAAAGATAAATTGATGCAGCCTAAAGGGATTTCTCCATGTCTTCTATATCTGCATGAGGGGACATAGAGGTGGGTGTAGCTGATTTAATGAGGTGGATGTGCTGTGTCTTGCAACACTGCTTCTGACCCAGGGCAGTGGGTAAGATGCAGGGATGACCTGTCATCCAGGAGGAGCCAAGATAAAAGGGAAGGAAGGGAGTGGAGTATGTGGGGATGGAATGGGTGGGAATGGTTTTTATGCCTTTGTGTTTTGGCTAACTCACGTGTAAGGGGAAAAAGCCTTTGGTATATGTATGTATATATGTGTGTGTGTGCATATGTATATATATATATATATATGTATATATATATATGTATATATATGTATATATATATATGTATATATATATGTATATATATATATATATATATATATATATATATATATATATATATATATATATATCACATACGGGTATATATGAACGTGGGATCTTAGTGTGAGCTCAGAGGGATACCAGAGCCATGATATAAAATAGAAAACACATAAGAAAATGAAATTTTGAACAAAACATTGAATTATTGAGTAATGTGGAAGGAATGATACTGAGTATTCAATGTTAGGTATGCACAGTGGGAGTGCAGAATTTGGACCCAATTTGCATAACTTGTGTATACTAGAACTAGGTAAATGCGTACATGTATTTTCGCTCACTTGGTCACATGCTCATTCACTCACTGCACATGAAACATGTAGATTGTGGGCATTCGTGCATGTGCAGGAAGGTTGCTAGGTCTATATTGAAAGTGTGTTTTAACTTGTATTATTGACATCCCTCATCATATGTCTTTCACCAATATTCATATCCTAGGGCAATATTATTCTGGAATCAGAAATAGGTATTTGAAAACAATTGTTTTAAATCTAGTCCAGTTATCTCTTTGGTTGTGAAGAACTTCATTGAAGTTCACTGATTTGGTTATGATAGAGTTGAAAATTTCACATAAGTATATATTGTGTGAGTTATGATATTGGTTACCTTTTTTACCTGATCTGATCAGGAGTGTCAATTTTCCCTCCATCACAGGTACCTTTTATTTAAGGATTTGTACAGATATAGGGTAAAACTATTTATTTACAATGTCTACCATAATGGAAGAGTCGGTTGAAACACAGTTCAAACAGCTCGTAATGGCAAATCAATCAGATAAAAAATCTATGTTAATGACAAAAGATGAATATAATGCCATGATTGATGAATTAAAGGTGGCCACATGGGCCTCCTCAAAAACTAGTAGACAGTACTATATTCTTTCACGGTATGAGATATTACAGTGTGGTGATGAAGAAAAACTAATTCGTAGAAGAAAAGGAAGAGGGGAGGAGCCAGTTTACTTTGTTCATTTGGATGATATGTTTGATATCCTAAAGTGCACTCACATTGCAACAGGCCATGGTGGACGTGATAAGATGGCCAAAGCTCTTACTATGTATGCAAATATTACTCGAGATGCAATTGCAACATACAAAATGGTGTGTGTAGATTGCCAAAATAAGCGTAAAAGATCACTTGCAAAAGAAGCTCTAAAACCAGCTATTGGGAAGGAGTTTGGGACTCGTGGACAGGTTGACCTGGTTGATATGCATTCAAAACCACATGGACCTCATAACTGGATCATGGTGTACCAGGATGTTATGACAAAATACTGTGTTTTACGACCATTGACTTCAAACTGCCCAGGAGGAGTAGCCTTTGAGTTATTAGATATCTTCCTGCAGTTTGGTGCGCCACAAATATTGCAAAGTGGTAATGGCTCAGAATTTGCATCTTCTGTTATTAATGAACTAAAGCAGTTGTGGCCAGATTTAATGCTAGTCCAAGGAATTCCTCACCATCCGCAGAACCATCAACCCTTGGAACGTTTGAGTTGTGATGTTAAGGATAGGCTTATAGCTTGGCTTGGAGCTAACAAGTCAACTGATTGGCCTTTTGGATTGAAATTTATTCAGTTCCAAAAGAATAGCACCTACCATGCTGGTATCCAGCAGTCACCATATGAAGCCTTGTTTGGGATGAAGGCACGTGAAGGTCTTCGGTCCACGGGATTTCCTATGGATGTCCTTGAGGCACTGTCGACTGAAGATGATCTTAACACTTACTACGAGTCTTTGGCCCAGGACACCACAGGAGGATCTGAGGATGCAGCAGACTCTCCACCCCCACACCCGGGTTAGTTGTTGGTAACATTAAATATAAGAGTATTGTAATTGCATATTATATTCTGAAGGATTTATAATTGGTGGTCCTGCAAAACAAACACCAGAGAATCCCTGCTACCTGTCTTCAAAATCTGTCAACAACCTCAACTCTATCTGGAGGTGCAGCCCTGAGAAACTAATACCTGGTCTCTGCTCTGGGCCCAAGATCTCTCTGTATCAATTTACATATTATTTCTTCCATCTTTTCGCATATGGAGAGATGACAACTGGTGACTGCTTCCCCTTCCCTACTTCTTTGACCTGGTGACATTGAAACAGTCTCATTCTATTGCAACACAGACAATAATTCATTCTTTTCTCAGAGAGATCTGTGATAGGGCTTTAGGACCATTGCCAGCTACTTTGGGGCTGTGGACCTCCATTCATTGAACCTTGGGGCAACACTTGTTATTTCTGTTATACTGTATTCTGATATGGAAGATTCAGACTGCTATATATGTGAAAACTTGTAGTATTTTGGTGAATTGTTGCTTCTAGTTTTACATCTCATAATTTCACATGTTGCAGAGATAGGAAATGAAACTTAAGATTCAGCCTACAGATAATTTGTGTGTTGAGCAAATGAAGTGAAGGGATTTCTCATATATTTTTAGTTTGCCCAATTTTCTACTTTGATGTAAGGAGTGATATTCACATGTTCTATTTATTCAATCCATATTACTTCCTTTTGTATAAAGTAAAATAAATGTCTTCATATATATTTTTAACAGCTTATTGTACTTTGGACAATGATAAAAGTTGTATGAAAGCACAGTCGAGGTAAGACTTACATCCTGTGTTAGAGAGATTTGCTGGATTCTACATCAATGCTGTATTTACTATGGATTTAAAATCTAAGGTTCTGCGAATTGTTTCAGTGACATGGGGTAGTTTAACATAAAAATGATGTTTCCAACACAAGCAAAAGACTCATGAGTGCTCATGCTTGTACTACTCATACATGGGCATAAATTAACCAAAACTGGAGCTATAGAATAAAAGGTGGTAGGTACATGTGGTAGGTATTTAGAAAAAGCCCAGTTACTTGGGAATGAGTTAGTGGTAATAGCCAGAAGATATCAGTATTATTATTCTATTCCAATTGTCATTAATTGCCAATACTTTTTTTTTTTTTTTAGTTGGCTATGATGATATAAAGATGTATAAGAGTATTACTTTATATTATTTTATTAACATTGAATCTAAATTGAATTTAAAGGCATGAATATTACAGATGTAACTCAATTATTTGTTTTCTTAAAATGAAAGCATTATTTCTAAGGATCATTTTGGTGTATATGTTTACACACTGCCATTTATGATGAAATAACTTGCAAAAGTTTAAAGCCTTGTATCTCAAAACTAGTTCTTGGCACCCTCAACCTTTTGGCTCTGCATGCTTCATATGAGTGCGGGACAGTTTTCATGGGTTTGAATTTTTCTCTCTTGATGCTACTTCATGAATGTGAACCAATTGTCTTACCCAGAACTTAGAAGCTACACAAAGACCAGATATATCTTTGTCAGATAGCTTTTAGTATATGTATAGTACATAGCAATATTATGCATTTTTAATGCAATATGTTTTAAAGGGAAAAAAATTGAGTACATTTTTCAAAGCTTAAAAGATAATATACATAAAATTTACCTAACATCATATAATATGGAATACAATGGCACCAGCGCTGTAGGGTTTAGTTGCAGTCTAATCTGGTGTCAGGAGGAATTTACCCAGATGATAGGGTTAGATTTAGGGTGGTCTCTGAATCTGTCTGTGAGATCACCAGAATATCTGTTAAGTAATATATATATATATATATATATATATATATATATATATATATATATATATATATATATATATATATATATATATCAGACAAAATGTAAATAATAATCACGAAGAACCCACAGTTGGAATAAAAGGAAACTTTAGAAGAAAGTGTAACTTTTATATTTCGGCTAATAGTTATAGCCCTCTTCCTGAAGAGGGCTATAGCTATTAGCCGAAATATAGAAGTTACACTTTCTTCTAAAGTTTCTTTTTATTCTGACTGTGGGTTCTGTGTGATTAATATATATATATATATATATATATATATATATATATATATTTTTAATTATATATATTATATATATATATATATTATATATATATATATATATATAATATATATATATACTGCTTGTGGCAGGATTGGAGGAGGGATTGAGGAAGTTGGTGACAGAGTTTGGGAGAGTATGTGATAGAAGAAAGCTGAAGATAAATGTGGGTAAAAGTAAGGTGATGAGATGTACAAAGGGTGAAAGTGGCAGTAGACTGGAAGTGAGCATTAAGGGAGAGCAACTGGAGGAAGTGGATAGTTTTAGATACTTGGGTGCAAATGTGGCAGGAAAAGGTGGAGTGAAGGTGGAGGTAGAATGTAGATTGAGAGAAGTGAGTAAGTGCCTTGGTGGATTAAAAAGTGTAATGAGGAATAGACATTTGGGAATGGATGCTAAGAGGAGACTGTATGAAGGAGTGATTGTGCCAACAACACTGTATGGGGCACAAACATGGAACATAGGATAAGGAAGAGAGAAGGAGTTTGAATGTGTTTGAGATGAGGTGTCTGAGAAGTATGATGGTGGTTACTAGGCTAGATAGAGTGAAAGGAGGAGGTGAGGAGGAGAACAGGGGTGGAAAAGGAGTTGGGAGATAGGGTTGACGAAAGATGTATTAGGATGGTTTGGACACATGAAAAGAATGAGTGAAGAAAGACTAGTAAAAGAGGTATGGAAGGCAGATGTGGAGGGAGTGAACATGAGGGGACGTCCTAGGATGAGGTGGATGGATGGGGTGAAGGGGGCTTTGGGGAAGAGGGAAATGTCTGTTGAGGAAGGATGGGAGAGGACAGAAGATAGGGGTGAATGGAGAATGTTTGTATATGGATGATGTTGTGATGCATGAGGTGGAATGGGCAGGGGGATGGGGGGTGAGGTAGTATGCGTGAGCAAAATTTGACACAGCCCGAAGGGATTTCTCCCCGTCTTCTCCTGTTATGCATGGGGGGACGGAGAGGTGGGGGTCGCCGATTTAATGAAGCGGCCCTGCTGTGGATGTGCTGTGTCTTGCAACACTGCTTCTGACCCAGGGCAGAGGACAAGGTGCAGGGAGGGATGACCCGTCATCCAGGAGGTGCTAAGATGAGAGGGAGGGTGGAGGGGTGTGGAGTGTATTTAGGGATGGAATGGGTGGGAATGATTTGATGCCTTTTCCTTTTTGGCTACCTCCCATGTAAGGGGGAAAAAGCCTTGGTATATGTATGTATGTATACTGCTTTCCTTTAGATGCTTAATAAATTTTTACACAAGTACATCATCATCATATACCAAAAGGCCATTTGTCCCTGATTAGGTGTGTGTATATGTATATATATATATATATATATATATATATATATATATAAACACACATACCAAGAGGCCCTTTTTCCCTTATTAGGAGGTTGGCCCATATACATATACCAAAAGGCCCTTTTCCTTTATAAGGGAGAATGGATTGGCTGGGAATACAACCATCCCTCACCCATCACACACAGCCAATACCCATTTGTTGTCCCATCTCTCTTAGCTCCTCATGGATGACAGGGCACCCCTGTTCCCAACCACTACTCAAGTCAGAAGCATTGCAACAAAACACATCACCTCCACAGAGGGACCCAGAACCAATGTTGGTTTATCCTAACTGCTCAGGACATCATCATTAAGACAGTATCAACACAGATTAGCCCTAGCCACAGATTCAAACTACTCCAAATGCAACAACCATACAGAAAACACAGAACACTTAATACTACCATGCTTCACACTATCCCCAGATGATAAAACAATATCTCTTCTCCAATTGACTTATGGTCCTGATCAGAGGGTGTTGCCAGTTTCCTGGAAGCCACGGGTCTTCTTCAAGAGAGACCAGGGACAATGGATTGATTGATACCCTGCTCATTACATGGCAATATTTCCTCTCATCCATTCAATAATTTACAGAGTAGACAAGAAGAAACCCCTTCAGGCTATGTCAATTTCTCATCCAATAACAATCACTCCCCCACTTACATTTGTCTCCTGCCTGTCTCCTTACCTTCGTTTTAGACATTTCCCATGGAGTCAAGGCCCCCTTCTCACCATCTATTCATCCCATTCTTAATCTTCCCCTCAAGTTCACTCCTGCCTCCTCTTCCTTCCATACTTTGTGCTAGTCTTCACTAATTCTTTCCACAAGCCCAAATTATCTTGATATTCTTTGATCAACCTCATCTGCTGGCCCTCTTTTTACCCCTAACATTTGCCTTCCATACTCCTTTTGCCAATCTTTCTTCACTCATTCTTTCCATATGATTATACTACCCAATTCTTTGATGAGCCTTATCTTTCAGCCCTCTTTTCAACCTCTGCCTCACATCCTTATTTCTCACTATCCATGCTTGTAACCTCCACTACATTTCTCAGACATGATTAAGTCCCTCTTTTCTACCTCTCTTAGATTCCAAGTCTTTGCCCCATATAGTGTCATAAGCATGGACACCTTTCATTCAATCTTCTCTTTGGATTCATCCCCAGATATATATCATGATATTTTTCATCCCCCTCAAGACATTTACCCAGTACCCTCACTCTATAATTTAACACTACTCATCTCTTCCCTGCTACATGTGACCCTAGATACTTAAAACTAACCACTTGCTGCCACCCTCTCCCTTTTTACATCTCATCACCTTACTTTTGCCCACATTTACTCTTGGGTTTCTCCTCTCATGTACCCTCCCAAACTCTTCCATTTGCTATTTCAGACCCTCCTCAAATCCAAGCACAAATGCAGTGTCGTCAGCAAACAACAACTAGGTAAATACACATCACCCATGTGGTAACCATGCTTATCAGGCCATCCATGTACATATTTGAACAACCATGGTAAACCGTGGTGCAGCTCCAATTTCACTTCAAACCATTCACTCTCTCCATTCCCTACCCTAACACAAGCTCTGCTACTCTGTAAGCCCTCAACAGCTTTTTCTAAATCCCACTCATCTACCAGAATACATTCATGTAAATTTTGTTGTATGTTTTTTCCAAATACATAAGAGTACAAAAACCATCTTTCCCTTGTGCTAAACTTCTTGCATATCTGCCTTGTCACAAAAATTTTATCAACACACTTCTTTATTGTTGTTATGATTGTGTTTTATGATTTGAATTTTCTGGATGGAGCACATATGTAAACATAATTTTGCAGCATACTACAAGCTGCTTAAAGAGCTTTCCCTCTCCCCTGGTCTCTCTCCTCAGCAAATTTGTATATATATGTATATTTATATTTACATACATATATGGCATATACACTGTATGGTCAGGTGAGGCAGCTGTCGCACTGCTACCATTAGTTACCCACCAGTGAGGAGGGTGTGTTGGATATGCAAATAGAGGAAAAAGAAAGCTATCAATACTGCAAATGAACTCATGGCTTTCCAACCCCATTATGGTCACTAACCCGCATGTTTGCTGTGTATGGCATCCTGGCAGGGCCTGGAGATTGGGGTACAGGAGGCTGAGTGATGTTCCAGTGCTGCGGTTATACTAAGATGTTCCTTTGGTCCTCTACTCAGGCCACAATGGGTGGCCCTACTAGCCTGGTGAGGCTGAAGTGCACCTCGGATTTCATCTCTCTTATTGCAGTATATGATCCTATTGCGGTATATGAATTTGAAAAGAAAAGGATATTCTATGTTAAGCTTGAATCTATAGCAGACCAATGCCTGCCACAAGACACACATATTATTTTGGGTGACTTCAATGTAGTTACTGGCACTGATATAGCTGGCTATGAATTATGTATTGGCCCCAGTGGTTCTGGAACCAGGAACATTGACAGTTCTCTACTTCTGAACTATGCAAAGTCCAGAAGACTGAGGATTGGTGTTTCCTGGTTCCAGAGATGAGAGTCACACTGATGGACAAGGTTTAATAATGCTGGAGGAGTGGCCTATGAGATTGATAAAATATTTATTAGTATTCATTGAAAGATTCAACAGAATTGCCGAGTTTATTTGATTGTTGAGTTATTTGGGACTACCATTGACCTGTGGTCACAACACTCAAACTGTGTATCAAAAGCAGGAGAATCTGAAGATGTAACCCACCTAGATTTCATCTGGAGAAGCTCAGGAATGATGTGTGTTCCTAGGAATATTTGTTGACAATCAGTAATTAGTTTCAAGTACCTGGCATTCTTGAGGACCCTAAAGAACTGTGGGACACCTTTAAATGTGAAACTCTTCAGTTGCCGAGGAGTGCATTGGAGAGCATCCAAGGTTGAGAAATGGTGTGGTATCATGGGAGACTATGGATAGTTTAGAGTTGGGCCATGCTACCAGAATGGCTGGAGACCTGGACCAATATAGGATTTAGAAATGGTGAATAGAGCTCTCATGAGG
>NC_134794.1:342500-372500 GCF_046742065.1 Oratosquilla oratoria | reverse complement strand
TATGTGAGCTGAATGTCGTACATATATTGGTAACTAATGTTAATCCTGGAATTTTTGGGCTATTTTCCAAATGAAGGATTGGGCATAAAGCTTCACTATAGGATTTTTTTTTATTTATGGTCGTCTGGGGTGAGCAGTGTTACTGTTGATTTCTGGGGTGAAACTTTCATTCTGTTATTTCTGAGCCACTGTTCTAGTTTGTTCGAGTATGCTTGGGTGTCTTGTGCCTTTTTTGTATTACTGTGCTAGGTCATTATTGTAAAAGTCATATGAGAGAATGTTGATGTTCCATTCTGGTTCAGGAGTTGGTAGATCACCGATGAAGAGGTTGAGCAGTAAGGGAAAAAGTATTGCTCCTTGTGGAACTCCATTGTGTAGTCTTTATCTGAGATGTGATTACCTCTGACATGGGGCAGTGCGTGAGGTGCAGGGATGACCAGTCATCCAGGAAGAACCAAGAAAAGAGGGAGGGAGGGATGGTGAATGGGAGTGGAGTATGTGGAGATGAAATGGGTGGGAGTAGATTTATGCCTCAGACTTTGGCTACCTCCCCTGTAAGGGAGGTATGTGTATGTGATTGTTTTGGGTCACTGCATTGACATTGCTATAAAGTTGGTTAACCATTCCTCTTGTTATGGATATCAATCTATAATTTTTTTGGATACTATGTTTCTGGGGGCATTGTCAAATGCTGTATATCTAGCAACCATAACTTTTTTTTTATTGTTGTTGTGTGATATGTGTGAGCAGACTGCTGGTAGAGGTCCTCCTTGAATACATGTTGATTAGGTGAGGTAGATTTCTGATTTGATACTTGCTGCAGCCAACCTTTCCATCAGCTTGGATGTTGTGGATAATTGTGAGATTGGTCAATATAATGCAGGGCTTCTTGGAGGTTTGTTTGATTTCAAGATTGGCATTATGTGAGCTCATTTCCAGGTGTTTGGGATGTTATTTAGCCAGTAGTTGAAAATACAGTTGAAGCTCAATTAATCCCTATTTAGTGGAAGTCCGATTTAACAGAAGCTTAACCACTTGAATATGATGATGCCATGAATGGGGTATACATAAGGTGACCAGAGTCTCACTTTTAGACAGTACAATCCTGTTTTTTAACCTCTGTCCCGCTTATTTTACAAGTTTGCAAAACATCCTGCTTTTCCTGGATTTGTCCTGCTTTTTTGTGTTGCAAAGGAGCCTTATTCCCTTAGAATGTGGGGCAGCTTTGAAGCAAAGCTGACCCACATTTTAAGGGAATAAGGCTGATAATTTATGTCATTTTACAATTTCACTATTTGTTAACCTCATGCCGTGTGTACTTGTACCGTCAGCGCCATACGTGTCTTGTACTCGTATGAAACGTTTGAAACGTGATGCTCGCGACTCAACCAAGTCAATTCCCGTCCACCAAGAGACATTGTTTGATTAGCAGCCGTCACGTAAACTACCATATGTGTGTCACTGTCTTAAGATCAAGATGTCAAAAAGGAAGTGCTCATTCAATGAACGTTTGCAGTGTGAATACCCATTCATAAAAAAAGGTATTTCACAAAGTGATGTGCGATGTGAAAAATGTAAAAGTGACTTTAGCATTGCACATGGAGGTGTCAGTGATATAGTCAAACATCTTGACACCAAGAGGCACAAGTCAGCCGATATCAATGCATCCTCCTCTAAAGTTGTTACTGATTACTTTAAAAGATTTCACCCAGTGAAAAGTATGCTATGCAAAGGTAAGAAAAAACATTTTAATTGATTATATCTTTATGAGGTTGAATATATATATATATATATGTATATATATATATATATATATATATATATATATGTATATATATATAAACGAGTACATTATGTCCTGCTTTTTCACTAAAAAAATCTGGTTACATTAGGTATACAAGGATCCTAGTGTCGGATGCCTGATTATATTTATTAGCTGTAGCTGAGTGACCCCCATATTCTGTGAAAGGATCACATTTTCTGTGACATTATATTTATTCAGGGTGAAAGAGAATGAGTATAACAGTAGTAACTTTATATTTTGTAATGTGTGTATCGTGATGCATCAATGTACATCAGGCAACCTGATGCACACAAGAATGTTTGACTTGTATTGAAGAGGTTCAAATCCATAGCAGAATATTTTGGTGTAGCAGAAACATGATCACTAAATTGGGTGCTTTTCTGTTATCTTCTGCTGTGATGTTTTTCTTCCCGTATCTTATTTATGGCCAATGCTGTTTTGCAGATAGACTCTTGATATAATGAAAAATTACATTAAATAGGGCATCAATAGTGAACACCTGATTTAATAGAAAAATCAATTTAGTGAATCCTCCTTTTGCTGAATTAGTTTGCTAAATTGGGCTACTACCGTATCAATTAAGGTGCATATGGCAGTTTGGTCAAGGCGTTTAAGATGGATGTTTGAAATCTTGTCTGAACCTTGAGTATTAGATCCCCTCACCCCCAGTTGTTTCTCTATAATCCCTTCTGTGTTTTTACTGTGTAATGGGGGATTAATTATTTTCAGGCATGATTTTATATGTTTGTTTAATATTTTCTTGCTTTCTGGTCTAGTGTACATGAAGCAAGTTGTGGAGAAATGCTTGTAGATAATATCACTTTGATGTTAAGGTGATGTTATTTTGTTTTGGGTTACACCAACTGCTTTATGGGTAGGAAGAGGGGTATTCAGTTTTGAGTTTTTGATGCTCTACATTTTTCCAGTGTCAGTCTTTCCATCTATTTTGTTTACTAGTTTTTCCCAATTAATTCATTTTGTAATGTTACTGTTTAAATGCTTTAGTTGTTCCTTTTCATGTTCTGTGAGGTTGTATTACTTTTTTTTTTACTTAATTCCTTTTTCTCTTTAATGATGCTATCTTGTGTGTGAAGTTGGGGTTAAATTTTCTTTCTGTGGCCTCTAGGTATGTGTTTCTTACTAGCTTTCTGGATGATAGTTATTATCTTGTTAACTGCTTAAGCCAGAGATGGGAATTGGTCTATTTCAAAGTGTTCTAGCTCTTTCTTTTATGTCTTAAGAATACTTTTGCCAGTTTGCTTTTTGGTAGTTAATGAAAATCCTCTTGGCTTTGGGTTGTAGTTTCTTTTCCACTTCTCTTCTGTCTTTTATGGTTTCCCATATGGTTTGGGTTTATATGGAGAGTGAGCACATTGTAATGTTTGGTGATGTTGGTTGTTAATTGTGCTGGAGAAGTTGTCTGGTGGGGCTGTTGCTGGAGTTAATAATGATTAGGTTAGGGAGTTGTTCAAGAATTTTATGTCCTATTTGATCTGCTGTTTGTGTAACAAGCCAGTTTGAATGATGTGCATTCATATCACCTACCAGTTTGTGGTTTGTTATTGAGTTGAGAGGCTGAGTTGTTATATATAAGTTTTTCAGGATTATTTAGTGTGAGGGATATATACTGTATGTTTGTTTTTGGATTATAATTATTTTAGTAATGGTGTCTCATGTTTTGTTGGAAAAGTGTATGCTGCTGTGTTAGTATTATGAGTCCACCTTTGTGTTTTGTGTTGTATTCATTAATTGCTGTGTAATCTATGAGTGAGGGAATTGTTCTTTGTGGTGTCAGTTTTGTTTCTTGTGTGAGTGCAGTGTGCATGTTTTCATGTAGGAAGTGGGGCAGTCCTGCATGTTTGTGGGCGTGAATGTTATTTGTTGGTTGCAGCTCCAGTTCTTTATGTATTGGTTTCTGTTTTACATTTGAAACAGAACCATTTGTGGCATGTGTTGCATTTGATCAACATGTGCACATACTTCATTTGTTTAGTGCAGGTGGGGCAAGTGTAAGGACCTGGGCTGGTTTCTGTCACCAGCTAATTGGAGAAGAAATGGGTTGGCAAGCATTGGTGCACTGACCTCCTTATGTGAAAAAACAGGGATATAGGAAAGGAAGACTTGAGAGTAGTGTGCCAGAGTGTAAAAAAAAGTGACACTGGCCCAGTTTGACAAACAAGTGGCACCCTTTTTGGGCTGCACCTCCTTGGGGAGGTGGAGACGTGATTGTCCGTTTGAGGGTTTCTTGTGGGATGTGTTGTAAATGTATGGGAGTCACATGAGTAGTAGGATTTTTGTTAGGGTAGAGAATGAACTGAGTGGGTGTTTTAATGTAAGGATGAGGCTGTGCTAGGGTTGTGTAATGTCACCATAATTATTCATTGTGCATATGAATTGGTGCAGGAAGGTGCTGGGAAGGGGTTTGGAGCTGGTGAATGTTGAGAAGTGGCAGGTGAGCCAATGGTTTACAGATGACACTGCTTGTTGCTGAGTTAACAACAATTACCACAGGAGCAAAGGCTAAAGCCATTAGTGGTGGAGTTAGGGAAAGAAGGTTTAAAGTAAATGTGAAAGAAGGTTTAAAGTAAATGTGTAAATGTGGCTGAAGTTAGGTGATGAGGTTTATAAGGGGTGATGGTATTCATGAGTTGGAGGCGAGTTTATGAAACAAGAAGCTGAAGTAAGTGCAGAGCTTTAAGTATGTAGAGTCACATGGAGGAAGGAATAGAGAAGTTGGGGTTGGGGTGAATTATTGAGTAAGGGAAGCAGTTTTATGTCGGGAATAAAAGGTGTCTTGAAAAATAGGTATCTGGAGAAGGAGACAATGATAAGAGTGTCCAAAAGGGTGAATGTATCCATGACACTGAAAGTTATAGATTAATCTACTGTATTTTGAGGATTTTTTTACATTGTAAATTGAAACCAAAAAGATATCCTGTATATATATATATATATATATGTATATATTTTTTTTTTTTTTTTCTGGAACACCTTGATTTTGCTAGTATTTCAGGAGTAAGTATATGATAAAAGCAGTACATATAGGAATTTATCTCTTCATAGGGTTTTTAGTTTTCTTTTTATTAATTTATTTAATTATGTACTTTTTGCTATAATTCTGTTCTTGACAAACTGTTATTTTCCTTGCAGTACCTGATCTTGTGGAACGTTTGGTTGAAGGTGGGGAGGATGGACCCAGCATCTCTGGAGGAGACACTTCAAGTCCCATTACATCATCACCGGTCTTGGCAACTTCCTCTTCCCCAGCTGTCACTCTTATCACTACCACAAGCACTTCTACAAAGACACCTGTTCCTGAGCCCACACCTGCAATTGAAGTTGAGAAGCAATTTGAAACTAAGAAACTGCATACAGGTAAGGTTACATATAGTTTGTGAATATGTGCAGTAATGCAAGTGACAGATGCAGGACTATTTTCTTTATTGGTGTTGCAGTATTATTGCCAGGTTGATCATATGTAAAAGTACACTTAGTGTTCTAGGTTTAGGATGGGCAGGTCATGTGTGAAAAGACTGGATATACTCACACTGAAGTAGGTGACAGTATTGCCTCCTGAATTTGTTCCTCTTTTAACTCCTCCTATTCTGCCCATGATTGATTTCTATAATTTCATTTGGAACTTTCATGTTACTTTGCTTCACAACTCTCTAAGTTTTCATATAATTTGATTTATGTTCACCCTTTAACTCCTAAGTTCTGATTTATTAATGTCATTTCACTCAATTTACTTTTCAAATCATGTATTTTAACTGTTTATTCAAATATTTCTCTTGAGTGCTTTCATTTTCATCTCTGGTTTAAACCATATTGTCTTATACTTTTCTACATATCTCATGCATATCCTTAAATTGCTTTGTTAGATAGGGACCCCATATAACTCTTTCAACCCTGATACTTTAACCAGCTACTTCCATGATCCCTTACAGCTGGGTTGTGCATATGCTTTCTCTATATGTTTACCAAATTGTTGTATATGGGAAAGCAAAACTTGTGGGGTCCCATCTTCCACTCTCCAATTTATCATACCTAACTTGAAATTCATGTATAGTTTCAACTTGGTCTACATACTTATTTTCCAGTTTTATATGTATATACCTAATTGTAGTATACAGGAAAAGAACTCATTGGGTCCCATCTGCTATTCTTTAATTTTTTTCTTTATCATACCTAGACTGAAATTCATGTACAGTTCCAACTTAATATATATGCTTGATTTCCAATTATTGTATTTAGATTTGAACCAATGTATTGTTTGAGCTGGGACTACATCACTATTCCAAGTATTTATGCATCTGTATGGAAAACTATTTCTTCGCATCCTTCAAATATGTACATATATACATATACCAAGGCTTTTTCCCCCTTACAAGGGAGGTAGCTAAAAAGAAAAAGGCATAAAATCATTCCCACCCATTCCATCCCTAAATACACTCCACTCCCCTCCACCTTCTCTCCCATCTTAGCACCTCATGGATGATGGGTCATCCCTGCACCTTGTCCACTGCCCTGGGTCAGAGGCAGTGTCACAATGCACATCACATCCACAGCAGGGCCGCTTCATTAAATCGGCAACCCCCACTCTCCGTCCCCCCATGCATAAAAGGAGAAGATGGGGAGAAATCCCTTCGGGCTGCATCAAATTTTGCTCACACATACTACCCTATCCCCCATCCCCCCACCCATTCCACCCCATGCATCACAACATCATCCATATACAACCATTCTCCATTCACCCCTGTCTTCTGTCCTCTCCCGTCCTTCCTCAACAGACATTTCCCTCTTCCCCAAAGCCCCCTTCACCCCATCCATCCATCTCATCCTAGGACATCCCCTCATGTTCACTTCTTTCACATGTGCCTTCCACACCTCTTTTACTAGTCTCTCTTCACTCATTCTCTCCATGTGTCCAAACCATCCCAATACTCTTTCATCAACCCTATCTCCCAACTCCCTTTCCACCCCCGTTCTTTTCCTCACCTCCTCATTTCTCACTCTATCTAGCCTAGTAACCCCCATCATACTTCTCAGACACCTCATCTCAAACACATTCAAACTCCTTCTCTCTTCCTCTCTTATGTTCCATGTTTCTGCCCCATACAGTGCTGTTGGCACAATCACTCCTTCATACAGTCTCCTCTTAGCATCCATTCCCAAATGTCTATTCCTCATGACACTTTAATCCACCAAGGCATTTATTCGCTTCTCTCAATCTACATTCTATCTCCACCTCACTCCACCTTTTCCTGCCACATTTGCACCCAAGTATCTAAAACTATCCACTTCCTCCAGTTGCTCTCCCTTAATGCTCACTTCCAGTCTGCTGCCACTTTCACCCCTTGTACATCTCATCACCTTACTTTTACCCACATTTATCTTCAGCTTTCTTCTTTCACAAACTCTGTCACCAACTTCCTTCAGCCCTCCTCTGATCCTGCCACAAGCGCAGTGTCGTCTGCAAACAACAGCTGGCTCACCTCCCACTTTTCTCTATTTTCTTTAACCATCTCCAATCCCTGACCCACTACCCTTGCATTTACCTCTCGCACCACCCCATCCATGTACATGTTGAACAGCCAGGGCAACATAACGCATCCCTGACGAAGTCCCACCTTTACCTCGAACCACTCACTCTATTTCTAATCCTGACACATGCTCCACTACTCTCATAAAAACTCTTGACGGCTCCTAGAAGCTTTCCTCCTATCCCATATATCTGCAATACCTCCCACAGTGCCTTTCTGTCTACCCTGTTGTAAGCCTTTTCCAGATCCATAAAAGCCCAAAAAACATCCTTCCCCTTTCCTATAGCTTTCTCACATATTTGTCTTACCACAAAGATCTGATCTACACAACCTCTACCCATCCTAAATCCACACTGTTCCTCACCAGTTACTCCCTCTGTTCCTCTTCTAATCCTCTCAATTAAGATCCTCCCATAAGCCTTCCCAACTACACTTAACAAGCTAATCCCTCTGAAACTACTACACTCACACTTGTCCCCTTTTCCCTTGTAAAGTGGAACTATACAGGCACTCCTCCAGTCCTCCATCACTCTACCCTCTCTCCAGCAAACATTAAATAACCTCACCAACCAGTCCACCATCACTGTACCTCCTTTTTTTAGACATTCTGCATGGCATCCATCCAGACCAGGTGCCTTACCTGCTTTTATCATCTTAACCACTGCCTTCACTTCATCCTTCTTTATTTCTCCTCCATTTACCTCACTCATCACGATCATTTTCTTAGCATTTCCCACTGCAACTATCTTTCCCTCCCTATCCTCCTTCACATTTAGCAACTCCCTAAAATATTCTGCCCATCTTCCCCTTACTGCCTTCTCTTCCATTTTCATCTCTCCATCTGCACCTTTTACCTTTTCTTCTCTAATTGATTTGCCTCCTCATCCTCTCTTAATTTCGTTCCAAAACATCTTTTTTATTACTTTAAAAATTTTCTGTTGTACTCTTACCCCATTTCACATCTGCTCTCTTCTTTGCCTCCTTTACCTTGTGCTTTACTTCTCTTTTCTTTTCTTTGTATCTCTCATATGACTCCCTTGTCCTATTTTGTAACCAATCTGTGAAAGCTCACTTCTTCTCTTCTACAATCCTCTTTGTTTCCTCATCCCACCATTCACTTCAGATATGTGGTCTTTCTTAATTTGCTCCCATTACCTCTTAAAGCCCTACCATTTTTAATCAGGAGATTTTTTTTTGTCAATGCAGTCTATCCATTTTAGTGACCTGAATACTGTAATCATATCACCTCTTTTCTTCGATCTTTCAAAGTTGGCAGATCCCAGTACATTTAGTCTTTCATCATATGATTTATCTTCCAGGCTGGGTACCATTTTAGTTGCTGCTCTTTGTATTCTCTCCATCCTGCTGATATCCTTCACTATGTGTGGGGACCATACGACTGATTTATATTTCAGTCTTGGATGTATTGTGTTTTTTCATTGTCTCTTCTTCCATATAGTGAAATGCTACTTTGATCTTCTGCAGTAATCCATGAGTCTCTCCCACAGTCCTGCTGATATGTCTGTCAGGTGATAGGATGTCTTTTATCAAGACTCCCAAATCTTTCTCCTCATTTGCTTTTGTAATGGGTTCATTTTCCAAGGAATAGTTTAAGGATGGTCTTTGTGTGTGTAATTTACCTAATTGTAGTACACAGAAAAGGAGTAACTTCGGTACTTTCTCTTACTCTCCAGTTATCATATCTAGTTTTAGATGCCTGTAGGTTTCCAAATTGAACTATATCCTAATTTTCCAGTTATCATACTTGCCATTGATTTCCTATATATTTTCAACTTTCGCTGCATTGCCTTCTAAGCTATTCCGAGTATTTACCTAGTTGTATTATACAGGAAGGGAGCTATGCTCATGGTAACCCGTCTATGTATGTCTCAGCATCAAGTTTTTCTTAAAATCTTGAATAGTATTTGCACACACTGTTTCTTTATCTAAGTTATTCCATAAATCCATCACTCTGTGTGGGAAGCTATTCTTCTTCCGATCTCTTCTATAGTTATCCTTTTTGAGTTTCTTTTCATGACCTCTTTTTTTTCCATTGTCATTTTTTAGTCAATCTTTTCTGTCAAGGATTTCCATTCCTTTCATTATTCTAAATATAGTCAGCAGATCACCTCTTTCTCCTCTCTGCTCTAGTGTTGGTAGTTCTAATTTCGAAAATCTTTGTTCATATGTTAATTTGGAAAGAGCTGGTGCCAACTTTGATGTTGCTTTCTGTATTCTTTTAGTTTTCTTTTATTCTTTTTAGTACTGGGTGTCCATAGTGTCGCTGCATATTCCAGTTTTGGTCTAATCAATGTGACTAATATTTTTTTTAATAATTTCTTCATCCAAATAGTCAAGTGTGACTTTGACCTTAATAGATTGTAGGTTTCACCGACCATTTTGTTTATATGTTTATCCTGTGTCATGTCTTTTCTGATTATTACTCCAAGGTCCCTTTCTGAGTGCACTTTTTTATTTCTTCTTCACCAGTTTTGTCATTTTTTGAAATCCTGCTACACTTCTTGATATTGAAGTTCACTTCCCCTTTTTGAGTCCATTTCCAGATTTTGTCCAGGTCTGATTGTAATGAATCACAGTCCCCTTCTGTTGTTACTTTCTTTTATATTTTTGCGTCATCTGCAAAGAAATTCATATAACATTCAACTCCTTCATCCATGTCATTTATGTATATGGCAAACATGATTGGAGCCAGCACTGACCCTTGTGGAACACCACTTATCATTTCTTCCCATTTCGAGTATTTGTCTCTAATTACTACCCTCATTTTTCTCCCAGTCAGGAAATCTTCCATCCATTCTAATAAATTACCTGCAATGGCACCTATTGATTCTAATTTCCTCATTAATTTCTTGGGTGGTGCATTGTCAAATGCCTTATGTAGGTCTAGAGAGGCACAGTCTGCCCATCCATCCCTCTCATCTATTATATCTATTAGTCTCGAGTACAAGCAGATTAGGTTTGTTGTCCATGATCTTCCTTGTCTAAATCCAAATTGGCTGGGGTTTAGTATAGATTTTCCTTCCAGATGTTTAACCCATCTACTTTTGAACACCTTTTCACATGTTTTAGCTACTGTGCTTGTTAGGGAGACCGGTCTGTAGTTAGTTGGATTTTCCTTGTTTCCTCCTTTATATATTGGTACAATGTTTGCATTTTTCCAGTCTTGTGGTACCTTTCCCTCTTTGAGCGAGCATTTGATTATAGTGTGTATTTTATCTGTTAATTCCTCTACGCATTCCTTCAGTATCCAATTTGCAATTCCATCCGGACGATACGATTTTCTAACATCAAGGTTTTTTATTTGGTCGCTGAGTTCCTTCTTTGTTACAGTTATTTCCTTCATTGGGGGGGGGGGAGGAATTTCTGTCTCTCTATTACCTCACAGGTGTGTTCTCAATTGTGAATACCGATTTGAAGTGGTTGCTCATAACTTCTGCCATTTCTTGTTCTTCTGTGTATTCATGACTTTCTTGGCACAGTTTTTCTATTTCTTGTTTGTTTTTTAGTTTACCGTTCACATATCTATAAAATAGTTTCGGTTGTTCCTTGCATTTTTCTATTATTTCCTTTGCATAATTTCTCTTTTCTTCTCTGCGCATTTTTACATAATCGTTTCTTAGTTTGATATATGTTTGCTATTTGCTGTTTCTCTCTCTCTCTCTCTCTCTCTCTCTCTCTCTCTCTCTCTCTCACTCACTCTTTATCCAGGCTTTGTCTCTTTTATCCTTGGCCTAGTAACCCCTATCATACTTCTCAGACATTTCATCTCAAACACATTCAAACTCCTTCTCTCTTCCTCTCTCATGTTCCATGTTTCTGCCCTGTACAATGCTGTTGGTACAATCACTCCTTCATATAACCTCCTCTTAGCATCCATTCCCAAATGTCTATTTCTCATTACACTTTTCAATCCACCAAGGCATTTACTCGCCTCTCTCAATCTACATTCTACCTCCACCCCAACTCCTCCCTTTCCTGCCACATTTTTACCCAAATATCTAAAACTATCCACTTCCTCCAGTCTTTCACCCTTAATGCTCACCTCCAGCCTGCTGTCACTCTCTCCCCTTGTACATCTCATCACCTTACTTTTATCCACATTTATCTTCAGCTTCCTTCTTTCACACACCTTCTCAAACTGTCACTAACTTCCTCAATCCCTCCTCTGATCCTGCTATAAGCGCAGTGTCGTCAGTAAATGACAACTGGCTCACCTCCCACTTTTCTCCATTTTCTTTAATCATCTCCAACCCCTGACCCACTACCCTTGCATTCACCTCTCGCACCACCCCATCCATGTAAAGATTGAACAGCCAGGGTGACATAACACATCCCTGACGAAGTCCTACCTTTACCTCAAACCATTCACTACTCTCGTAAAAACTCTTGACTGCTCTTAACAGCTTTCCTCCTGAGTACAATCACCCCTTCATATAATTTTCACATTCCATCCATTCAGAGATGCCTATTTCTCATGATGCTTTTCAATTGAATCAGAGTAAGCACCATGTGAGGAAGGAGCCTAATAAGTACAATGTTTTGCTTGTTGTAGTTTTATCAAGTACATAGTCATTGTACACCTGACTGAGATTTAATAAGAGGATCATGGTGAACAGTGGGAGGTCATTTGAGCCCAGGAAAGGTTAAGGACATTGGATCACTTCATACACCTTCTTCTTTTTCTTCTTCTTGTTCTTGTTCTTCTTCTTGTTCTTCTTCATCTTCTTCAAGAAAGTATTGGGCATGGTTATAATTATCAACACTGAAATTTTTTTCAGTTGTTATATGCTCAGATATATTTACCCCACAGAATTTTTTTTACTATTATAACATAAATCCTTCAGAATGTAGAATAAAGTGTCAGCTTTCAAATGAAAAAAGAACTATTCAAATAGACCAATTTTTTTTTCATAGCAGCAGTACTTTGAATGACATTATTTTAGGAGTTGAGATTTTGGAAAATTGGTTTCAAATTTTGTGTTGAGGTTTTTGCATCAGTGTAAAGGCCATGATTGGTGAAATATACAGATAAATTATGTAACAATTTATTTTTCAAAGAAATCAAGGCATTCAAATTATTTATAAAGGTAGAGATTTGTAGCCCTTTACTGGTACAGAGACCTTGCCCATAGGATTAGGAAATGGTATCTGACACTGGTGAGGATTTTGTTCTATCAGGGTTTGCCCTCATCCTTATCCAGGTACTGCTTCTAGTCAAGGTCACCAGCAGCCTAGAAGTCTTCAGCATACTGGGGCTCAGGGTCCTTCAGCTGTAATCTCCTCCTCATGGGTTTTGATGGACATACTCGCTCTCGTTCTTCATCCATCTTCTCCAGATGGCTGAGCACTCTGGTGTTTGCAGTATCAAGTACTGGACCTAGATACCCAGCTTTTTAACCAGTCTTGTAATTGAGTATAGCCTTGGCAACAACAAAGTCCAAAGTAACCTTTCCCAGGCTCTTGACTTTTAGGCACAGTTTTCAGATCTGTGAGTGAATAGACTCGTTAGGGTTCTGGGTCTTACCCTGCAAACATCTTCCTAGGGGGCTTTCTTCTGTCAGTCTGTCATACACTGCATTGATCTTATTGAACAAATCCTTCTCAGTGTTAATTCTGATCTTCATAGTGTTGTGAGGGGATAGGTGTCAGCTTCAGTGTTGATGCATTACTTCCGTGAAATGAATGTGTTCCCTCTGCTGCTGCCTCTCCCCCCCCCTTTTTTTTTTTTTTTTCTCTCCATTCATTGCTGCTTCTTTGTCACACTTTACTCCCAGAAATCTTTTGTAGCTGTGGACGGTGTCACTTGTGTGAACTGGTGTGTAGCAGCTATAGCTGATGGGCTGTGAGTGACAATACAAGCTCCCTCTTCTTCACACTTCCTCCCACTTATGCCTGAGTCTCCCTTTCTCTGCTGCAGCCCTCTGCTACGATGGTCTAGGCATTTCAAACACTTGCAAGTGTTTGTAGGCTGTAGGAAACCAAATGGAAACAAAGAAAACCTGGTGTATAGTAAATGTCAAGACATCCATGTGGACCACCCATGTATCCCAACTCACATTGTGGCAGGAATTGATGCCCTCTTCGTCCTCTCACCCATATACACACACACACACACCACAGAGTAGCTGTCAAATACATTTACCTAAAATGATAAAGGGGTGGGAAAAAAGCAAAACCGTAGATGAAACAATAACAAGCTGAATATATGTAGTCATGTGTTCTGATGCCATGTGCAAACAAAAGCCTGCCAACATGTGATGTTTATATTGAAATTATAGTTATAGTAAAAATTGCTGTATCAATATAAAACTTTGGGATATTGTTGCCAACACTTAAAAAAAAAAAAAAAATTCAGCGAGTTTTCAGTTCTCTCTCTCTCTCTCTCTCTCTCTCTCTCTCTCTCTCTCTCTCTCTCTCTCTCTCTCTCTCTCTTTCTCTCTCACCTCTCTCTCTCTCCCTCTCTCTCTCCATAAAGTGGACTGATGTGAAAAGGACCAGTGAAACATTATACTAATAAAGGCTCTGTCCTCATATGGTGTTTATTTCAATAGAATTGTCAGCAACTGCCAATTTAATACAGCTTTTCAGTCCCTGAAGACATTTACTTCTTTCACTCTACAATTCAACTCCCCCATTCCTTCATTTCCTACCACATACAACTCCAAATACTTAAAATTGTCCACAATTGTCCTCCAGCCTCTCTCCTTTGAGGCTTCAACTCATTGGCACTCTTGCCCCTTGGATATTTCATTCCCATACTTTTACCCATGTTTACCTTTATAACTTCATTCAATCACACACCCTCCCAAACTGTCATTAACTGCCTTAATCCCTCCTCTGACCATGCCACAAGCACTGTGTCATCAGCAAGCAACTGGTTGACTTCCCACTTCTATCCACTATCTCTAACCATTACCCTCACATTTACCCCCCTTACCCCCCATCCATGTAGACATTGAACAGCCATGGTAACATGACAGGCCTGATGCAGCCCCACCTCAAACCACTTGATCTTTTCCTTTCCAATCATAACACAAGCTTATTACCCTTTTAAAAACTCCTGGCTGCCCTTGACCCCTGGAATACAATGATGCCTACTTAAGCATCATGAGGTGTGAGTATATTACAAAGGATTACAAAGGCGGAGCATGCCGACAGGAGACCTTTTGGTCCATATCTAGGTAGGATGCGAAAAAAATCCTAATACATACATACATATACCAAGGCTTTTTCCCCCTTACAAGGGAGGTAGCCAAAAAGGAAAAGGCATAAAATCATTCCCACCCATTCCATCCCTGAATACACTCCACACCCCTCCACCCTCCCTCTTATCTTAGGACCTCCTGGATGACAGGTCATCCCTGCACCTTGTCCACTGCCCTGGGTCAGAAGCAGTGTCGCAAGACACAGCACATCCACAGCAAGGCCGCTTCATTAAATCGGCGACCCCCCCTCTCCTAATAACAATAATAAATAAATAAATAAAAACTATAATAATGTATCAAATAAAAATACATAAACACATAGCCACAGTCAAACAACAAACAAACGGGTAAATAGTAAATAATAATAAATTGACGTATAACTAATAATAAACGAGAATCAAACAGACAAATGATAACAAAACAAAAACAAATAATATAAAATAAATAATAATTATTACAGCATCTTGCTTAGGTGTTTATCTAAATGATTTTTAAAGCTTCGAACTGAACTACATTGCACTGCCTCTGCAGGAAGTTTATTCCATTAATTAACTACACGGTTGGTAAAGTTGTTTCTACCTACTTCCAAATTGAATCTATTTCCGGACAGTTTGAGACCATTGTTTCTTGTCGGATTCTCATTCAGTGTGAAAATTTTGTCACTTTTGATGTTGTAAATTCCCTTTGAATTTTAAAGACCTGTATCAAGTCACCTCTGAGTCTATGCTTTTTTAGGGAAAACAAATTCATATGTTTTAGTTGATTTTCATATGATTTATTTTTGATATTTGGAATCAGTTTTGTGGCTCACCATTGTACTTTTTCTAATCTGTCAATGTCTTTAATGAGATTCGGTGACCATACAGAAACAGCATATTCCAAATGTGGACAAATTAACGATTTATATAGCTTGTTAATGAGTGATGGATTTTTAAAGTCAAAAGATCGCACAATCAGTCCTAGAATCTTATTTACTTTCTCAGAGGCTGAAATACACTGCTTGGATGATTTGAGATTGTTACTGATAATTATGCTGAGATCTTTTTCACTATTCACTTTTGTTAACGAATTTCCAAATAACTTGTAATCGTACTTACTGTTATTATTACCTATGTGCATTACCTTGCATTTACTTGTGTTAAATTTCATTAGCCACTTTTCAGACCATTGCTGTAATTTATCTTAATCTTCTTGAATATCTAACTGATTTAAGTGATTATTTACCATTCTGCACATTTTCATATCATCAGCAAATTTGGAAACAGTAGATTTTAGTCCATGGTCTATATCATTTATATATACTATGAATAGAAGTGGCCCAAGAACGGAACCCTGAGGAACTCCACTTGTAACATTTTTCCATCCAGAAGTTTTTCCATTTAAAACAACTCGGTTTTCGATCATTTAACCCATTACTAGTCCAACTTAATAGGCTACCACTTATTTCCAACTGAAGCTAATTTAGTAAGTAGTCTTTCATGGGGAACAGTATCAAAAGCTTTTGCAAAATCTAGATATATTAAATCTATATTGTTTCTTTTGTCATAACTCAAGATAACTGTGTTGTAGAATTCGAGTAAGTTAGTCATGCAAGAACGTTTCCATCTCAAACCATGCTGGCTATCATTTATCAAACAGTTACTTTCTAAATGATGTTCGATAGCATCTCTGATGATAGTTTCCATTATTTTTCCTACGATTGAAGTCAAACTTATAGGCCTATAGTTATTAGGTTTCTTTTTGTCACCTTTTTTGAATATGGGAGTAACATTAGCTAGCTTCCATTCTCTTGGGACATCTCCGGATATGATGGATTTCTTGAAAATAATTTCTAATGGAACAACAATCTCATTTTTAATTTCCTTCAAGATTATTGGATGCCAACCGTCAGGCCCTGGTGTTTTATTGAGTTTGTCTATACACCTTTTAATTTTTTCTTTTGTTATATTTACTGTTGTAAGTTTACCCTAGACTTTTCACATGTTTCAGTTTGGAGTTCACTTTGAGGTGTTTCATTTATGAATACCGAGCTAAAATAATTGTTTAAAATATTACACATTCCTTTATTTGAATATTCAAGTTGACCATCAGCAGATAATAGTGGACCAATTTGATTCCTAACAACCTTTTTATCTCTAATGTAACTATAGAATTCTTTGGGATTCTCTTTGTATTTATCAGTGATATTCATTTTGTATTGTTGTTTTCTTTTTTTTATTATCTTTTTTAAATCTCTGTATTGGTACATAACTTTCATAGTCATTAGATGCACCCAAGCACTTATATTTCTTATAAGGCTGTCTCTTTTTAGCAATACAGTACTTTTTTCAGTTTCTTTGTCGAGCCACTTTAGGCAAGCCTGATTTGGGGGATGTCTGTCCTTAAAAGGAATGTAAGTATTAATCATCTTAGTGAGCGTATTTTGAAATATTTCCCACATCTGATCTACAGGTCTTTTGCTTAATTTTGCCTCCCAATCTGTAAGTTGAAGCTCCTGACGTAGTCCTATGAACTTAGCTTTACTGAAATCAGGTGTTTTAGAAACACAACTATCTATTCTAATTTTTTTAGGAGTTTGAATCTAAATAAGTTGTGATCGCTATTTGCAACAGTTTTATAAGGGGGAAGAGTGTTTTGGTATATATATATATGTTTTTTCTCTTGTTTAAGTTCCTGTTATCTCATATAATTATTTAATTAAGTTACTTGATATATAATATTTTCACCTTTTCTTCTCTCTTTCTCTTTCTCTAATGACTTCAACTGCAGAAAAGTAATATGGGAATTCTGGGAGGCAGCTTAGTACCCTGCCAAATATAACAAAAGACAAAGTAATGACACAATGGGTCACAGAACCTACTAGTATAAGAGGGGATAACACACCAGCCATATTGGATTTATGACTTAACAAAGAGCCAAATGTAATAAATAATCCCTATGGGGAAGAGTGACTTTGTACATCATATGTGTACCAAGGGGTTTTTCCTTCTCACAAGGGAGGTAGCCAAAGTCAAAAGGCATAATTCCACTCCCACCCATTTCATCCCCACCCACTCCACTCCCATTCACCACCCATGTCTCTCTCTTCCTCCTTTCTTGGCTCCTAATGACTGGTCATCCCTGTAGTAATGGAATTATGTTTGACTGTAGGGAATCCAGAACTAAGGATGGCCTTTGGAATGGCAGACATTTTGGAATGGAGACATTTTTTGGGGGAATTACTGGAAAGAACTCCAAAAATTTTAAGATGTACATCATAGGACATTTTTTCACAGAAATACTATGTGAGAATGGAAAAATACATACCAAAACTGAAATGAAAAGAATTTCAAAGAAATGATTGGTTTAAACAACAATGTGGTTTTGAAAAAATATATATATATGAAGTATGGGATAATCAGAGAAAGAGAAGAGCTACTAGAGAAAGGGAAGAGTACAAAAGATTCATGAATGAGTACAAAAACACGCAAGCACACACTTTTATAATATAAATTGTAAAGATAATCAAAACTGTTCTACAGATTCTAAGTTGAAATCACAAAGTTGAAAGTAGTTGGAACAGTGTATAAAGATGTCAAACCTGTAGCAGAAACACTGAACAGTAACTTCCCATCAATGTTTACCAAGGAGAGTTACTTTGATTGCAAAGAAGGAATTTCCAGAAACAGAGGGTTGCTTGGCAAATTGGAGGTACAAGAGGTGCAAAAACTACTGGAGGCACTAAACACGAGGAAAAGCACAGAACCTGATCAGGTCTTGAGTTATTCAGAGATTGTGTTGGGAACAACCAACAATTTTTTTTTTTAGTGTTTACTAAGAGAAGGGAAAGTTCTGTATGATTAGAAACAAGCTAATGTTGTGCCAATTTATAAAGGGGATGACATAGGTTCCTTTAGGAAAGGAAGTTTGATTTTTCAATTTGTTGAATTTTCATTCTGAAGTAATTATGCTTCAAGAGAGGGATTGTTGGCCTTTGATACAGTGCTCACTAAAATATTATGGAAGCTGGAACATGTAGGTCTTAGAAGGAAATTGCTGGAATGGATGATAAACTGAGGAATAGGTTGATAAGGGCAGTAGTGAAGGACAGGATGTCTGGATGGAGGAAAGTTACAAGTGGAGGCCAACAGGGGTCAGTAATGTTCATGGTGTATGTTAATAACAAGATGGATAATTTTACCAAGTATGCTAACTGATGATTCAAATATCACAAAGAGAGTAAGGAAAATAGAGGGTTATAGGTTGCTGGGAGTGGGTAGTGAATTTCAGTACAAAGAAATGAAAATTATTGGAAATGGGTGTAAGAATAGACCCTTGCAGCTCTGTAGAAATGGTAGTGGTTTAATAGCAAAATCATACAAAGAATCTTGGAAGTGACGATAAAATTGTCACCAGAAACACATGGAGAGGATCACTAGGGAAACTTAGCCATTGGAAATCTGATTCGCCCTGGACTGGAATATGCTGCAGTGGTGTGGTCACCACACAAAAAGGAAGCTGTAAACAGAATAAAGTTCATAGAACAGCAGCTGATATTATCCCCAATCTTGCTTATAAGTAATATGAAGAGAGACTGAGTATTTGGGGCTGTCAGTGTTGAAGGAGAGAAGAAAGAGAGGTGATCTAGTAGCATTGTTTGAGCCATGAAAAATGTGGACGTTCTTGATGAAGAGGACCTCCTCCTGTGAGAACAAAGGAAAACCAGAGGCTATGACATCACCTAGAAATTTTAGATATTTGAAGGACAGTAAAAATTATATTTTTCACTAGAGGATTATTGACTCGTGGAACAGTTTTGAGGAATGAATAGTAAAGTTTGGCAATATGTGACAAGTCAGAATTGACCATTGGAAACAGAGAAACGGGATCCTACGAGCATAACTCATAGATAGGGATATACGTGATGCATTGCCAATGGAGTGAGTTAAAATATAGTAAATCTTTTGAATTATGATGCAGTTACCCCAGTATTTAATGCTAGTTTTGAAAGACTCCAGCGAGTGTGCGAATGCACACTTGGAATGTATGTTGACACTTAGATGTTATCGAGACCTCTGCTACCGAAGTGATGCCACGGATGATGGGGGAGTCAGAATGTATGGACAAGTGTCACCCGCTACCGAAAGGAGTTGATCGACAGCCCAGCGCTACTGAGAGGGTGCCCGAGTGGTAGGGCACAATATGGATTGACGAAATAGGCACAGGTGGGCACCAGAACAGTAGGGAAATGCGCCGCTTCACCGTAAACTTTGAAGATCGCGACCATGTTTTCGAACCAACTAACCGTTCTCCTCGGCGAAATGAAGAGACATCTCTCATATTATACGTTTGATCGATTTTATGTCGCCTGGGGGGGGAGGGGGTCCTGAGCCTATGGCAGCCCTTTCCACAGAGCGGCGTTCGACCTCCCGTTCTCCGTTCCTCCCCGCGGAGCTCGCGGGAAGGGGTCCCCTCCCCCAGAGGAGATGGATGGGGAGGTCCTGTTGTATAACGAAGGATACTGAGGTATCGATCTTTCGCACGCGCTCGCGCTCACACGCGTACGTATGTGTGTGTGTGTTCCGGAAAATTGACTTTCTGGTGTCTGGATCGGCCAGGATGAGGGTTATGGGGAAGGAGGAGCGAGGGGACGTAGTGTGCCTGTAGGCCGAGAGCGAATGGGTGGTTCATTGGGTGACGAGTCTTCAACTCGACCTTGAGGCGCCCCTTGACGACGTGGTTCTTGACTTGTCCGTAGGAGGAGAGAAGCGAAGGTGGAAGGAGCGCTGAACGGGAGAGAATAAGGAGAGCAGGGAACTTTGGGTGGGGCCCCTAATGGGGGGCGATGGAAGGCGTGTGTTCGACGGGGTCCCGGGAGAGTGAGGTGGGGGTGGGGGGGAGGTGACGCAGGCTGCTGGAGGGATCTTCCCAGTGGGAGGGAGGAGGAGGAAGAACATACTTATTTGCGCAACCCCGTGTGCGTTGCGTTTGTTTGTGCGAGGAAGAAAGGGGCACGTCAGCGGCTGGGTAGGTTAGCTTACGAAACAGGTGAGCCTGTGAAGTGTGACAAAAGCGTGGAAACCGTTCGAGATGAAGGGAGGGGCCACCGCGCGCCGGCTGCTGGTTGGCTGGTTGGCGGCTGGCCCGGCGGCGGCGGCGGCGGCGGCGGTGACTGCCGGCGCCGAGGGGAGGCAGGGAAGGAGGGAGGCAGCAGTCGGTTTTGGAGGGTGGGGCTCTCGGGCATGGGAGGAAGTTCTTCCATGTGGAGGAGGACCATGCACGAGAAAATTTGGGTATTGTTGGTACATCGGGAACGAGCCAATGGTAGAGACACTTATGACATGGGGTTAGCATGGGGGTATAGCCCTAATGGTCAAATCAGGGCTTAGGGTACACACACACACACACAGACACACACACATATATATGTATGTATATATATATATATGTATATGTATAATATATATAATATATATATATAATATATATATATAAATATATATAAATATATATATATATAGTGTGTGTGTGTGTTAATTTTCTGTGGGGGAGATGGGGGAGCGATGGAAGTTTGTGGTAGGCGGGGAAGGTGATGTGAACTTGGTGGATGGCCTAGGGATTGGTTGGCGAATCTGTCGGAGGAAGTGGGGGTGGGGGGGGGCTGCTGGTGGTATCGGCAGCGGTCGGGAGAACGTGGTGGTGGTAGTAAATGGGGTAGGTGCAAGAGGGGGTGGGGGGCGTGCGGCGTCCGTGTTGGGCGCGTTGTGTCGCATGGGCGCATGGGCGGGCCGGGGCGCGGCACGGCGTATTGACTTGCTGCTGCGAGAGTGGTGCGGTGCCTGTGTGTGCGCGCTGCGGCTTTGCCAGAGTGTCGGTGGTAGTCGAACCTTAGTGCTGTCGCCAACCGCAGGGCCCCGCACGCACACGCACACCTCGGCGGAAACTCCTCCTCCCCCCTGGGCTCCCGAGGTCTTGGTCATCCTCCTTCTTCCTGTCCTCGAGGCTCCTTCGTCAGGAGGTTTTGGAAGTGTTGCTGGTGCTGGAAAAGGATGGGAAAGGGGACGGAGACAACTGGAGATAGCCGTCCTCCCCGGTCCCCAGGCCTACTTCTAGATGACCCCCACACACCCCGATCCGAGATCCGGAAATAACTTCACAACTGATAACTGAAAAAAAGAGAGAAATGTTTGTAAGTTGGTCTTGATCGCCGCTGTCTTGAACAGCCCCACTGCGGCAAAGTGCGGGATTCTCGAGCCGTGGCGGAGGTGGTTGGGGGAGAGAGAGGGGGTGTGAGACTGATTAGGAAGCTTTCCTCCCCACCACCATCCTTCTCTTCTACTTGTTCTCACCCTCAAGGCATTCTTATGTTTGTGGTATGGAGAGAGAGAGTGAGAGACACACACACTGGTATGCAATCGCCGTAATGTTTGCTCCTCTCCCACCCGTCGCTTACGTCGACGAAGAAGTGTCCCCCGCGCGCCACCCAAGTGTTCTCAGTGACCACTGCGGTTTGAATTGTGCAAATGGAGTAAAAAAGAAAACAATAAGAAGTAAAATCGTATTGACGTCTGATGTGTGCCGCCGCGAGATCAGACGGTCGTAATCAAAGAGGAAAGAATGACGGCAAACCCAGAAGTGCTTATTCGAACTTTGCTTCGGTCGGAAGTGTTCACGAACGGTTTCTGTCATGAATCATTCAAACGGCGGCGGCGGCGGCGTGTACGGCTCGGCTCACGAAGTGTGTCATGAATTTTTGTTGCTCATTTTAAAAGTTACTCTTGTTACTCGGCATCCATTGCGTCACCTTGCTGTTGGTCATTTTTCGTTCTCTTGTGTGTGCTGACCGTGTGGATTGACAAGATTCTTGTGGGTGTGACTTTCTTGAGAACATGACTCGTGTCGCTTTTTTTTTTCCGGGGGTACGTCTTGACAGAGGAACTACAGGAGGCTCCACTTTGAAGAACCAATGCCAAATTATATATATACAGTATATATGTATATGTGTGTGTATATCTACATATACTTTTTCCATTTAACCGTAACATTGAAAGCTAAGTTGGTAGGCATGGGAGCATTCCCCTCCCCATTGTACTGCCATCACACCACAGGACTCCCCTTCACTCGTTGTGCCAACGTGATTTTTTACACCATTGGGAAAATGTTTGTTTTCCCCCAACCTTTTCACCACGTGTGTGTGAATATCCCATTTCATTTGTTTGCCCTTTCACCACCACCCCATCCCCACCCTCACCCCAACTAGCTGCCGACGGGGATGTCAGGTTGACTATTGGAATAGCCTTGCACGCAGGCAGAATGGGTCTTCCTGTTTTTGGACGGTGTTTATCTTGACGATTTGTGTAGACCTCCCTCGCCACCGTAGGATTAGGCGTCTCGGAGGTGAAAAAAAAATATCCGGGCGGCTTCATCCATGCATGCAAAATGTAAAGTGCCACCCAATACCAATGAATTAGTCCACTGCGGTACCAGTTAGGCTTGAAATGACGAAGTTTCATTTTAGCGTGGGTTTGTGAATGTGTACGACATTTGGTTTTGTCCGTTTATTTATTCATTTATATATTTATTTGTGTATTTGTTTTAATTTGTTATTTCATCTACTTTCGTGGTTGTGTGCATGGCGACAAGATGCAACCATCGCAGGTGCGCGTGCGCGCGCGCGCGACACCACCGTAAACAAACATTGGGGCGACGGAGGCGGCCAACGGATGAATTCCGGAACGCGAAATTTACTCGCACGCGGTTCATTGTACACGGTGGGTTGACGTCGACACAGTGCGTCAGGAGTGGTGTACGCTCGAGGAAATGAAGTTCATCGATATTTTTTTTTCCGCGAGCAGCATACGTGGCAACAGAAAACTTGGTTATATGTTATCAGTGTCATTGGTGCTTTTTACCCAGTTAGGTGTGAGTGAAAACCAAAGTTGCCAAGGCACAAAATGTCAAAGGAAGAGGATGTTTTTATCTAACGACACTCCGTGTGCAAAGGAATTGTGCGCTCGTTCGTTTTATGTGGTCTAGTGGTTCATTCATTATTATATCCCCCCTCCCCTCTCCTCCCTCCCTCACTCCTTGTACGTCAACAAATAAAACTGTCGTATGACAAATGTGCTCATTACGCGAAGACGGATGCAGTGTTGTCGTTGTTTTTGCGCTGACCTCGGGCTATTCTATTCATCTTCGTGGGACGCGTCGTCTCGCCTTCGCTTGCAAAGGAGTTACGAGAAGGAAAATCCCGCCCCCACCCCTACCTTCTCCTCCTCCTCCTCCTCACCTCCCACCAATTTCCTCTCCTTTCATCCTCGTGTCTACTCTTCCTTTTTTCCTTTCCCTCCTTCCATATTCTTTTCCCCGACTCTTTACACCTCCTTCTCCCACTTTTCATTTCCTTCATCATCCCACTACACATTTTCCCCTTCCCCTCTTCTTCCCCCTTCCCCTCCTCTCCTCTTCCCCCACCCCTCCTCTCCTCTTCCCCCTCCCCTCCTCTCCTCTCCCCCCTCCCCCTCCCCTCCTCTTCCCCCTTTCCCTCCTCTCCTCCTCCCCCTTCCCCTTCTCTTCCTCCTTCCTCTCCTCTTCCCCCTTCCCCTCCTCTTCCACCCTCTCTTCCCCATTCCCCTTTTCCCTTTTCCCCTTTCCTCTCATCTTCCCCCAGTCCTCTCCCCCTCCCCTTCAACTTCCTCCCTTCCTCTTATCCACCTTTCCTCCATCACTCTCCTCTTCGTCATCTTTTTTTTCCGTGTCCGTGCACGCGTGAATTAGTGGACAAGCACGCACCTGCATATGCTTTGTTTCATGATATATTCGCCGTTGTAACTATCATAGGGTCTCCTGTCAAAACAGGAAACATAACGTTTCGTGACGAGTGTTTTATATATATTTTTTCATATTTCCAATACAAGATGTGTTTGATGCCGCAAATACTGTAGAGGAGAATGCATAATCGACAGCGATTCATAATCCATCCATCCGTTGCCCCAGGTCTCTCTTGCAGGTGACTGGCAAGAGCCAGCGCCCGCCCGCTCACTCGCCCCAAAGTCACGCTCGAGAGGTCCTCGGTTGTTGCCTGTGTGAGGCGCGGCTGGTGCAGGGTAAGACGAGATGCCCAATGTCTTCCGTGAGATGGTTAAATCGGGGGCAGTTTGTTTCTATAGCCAGGCCTATTCTGTGCTGGATGGTGACCTGAGCTCAGTCATGCTAGTGTGGGCCCTTCTATTCATAGGATTTTTTTCTGTGGGACTGATGTCATGGGGGGGGGGGATTTTGACGGTTGGTCCGGAGGCTTAAGTGGACCCTGGTTTCGTATGAATTCTCTGAGCCCCCTTCCACCAAACAGAATTGTTCAGCCCCTGGAGGCAGAGACATCGCTAAGATATCTTTCCTCCGGAGTCTGGACCAAGGGAGGTTGCAGTGGACCTCAAAATATGGGAATTAAGAGCCACCATGGCTGTGACCTCATCCGATTCTGTTCGAGAAAACCCGACGGGGATTGGTGTTGACAAGAGAAGTCGAAAAGTATTTGTCGCGAAACCCAGGCTGGTTTTGTTATCCTGATGCCTCTATGTCTTTGGTTCCAAGTGCCTTCGGAGAATCGTGTCGTATCGCTGGAATGAATCAAACCAGAGACCGTACTGTGAGACTCACTCGGTTTAGGCCAGTTACCTTCAGCATGATTCGTAAACGTCAACCCCGGCGACATCGGCATGAGGCACGTTTCCCTCATGCTGATCCTACTCCTCACAAAGTTCCTGTCTCTCCTCAAGAGACGAAGGATTACAAAGGCGGAGCATGCCGACAGGAGACCTTTTGGTCCATATCTAGGTCGGATATGAAAAAGAAATCATAATAATAATAAAATGATAAATAAAAACTATAATAATGTAAATAACAAATAAATGCATAGATATAGTTAATAAACAAACAGGTAAATAGTAAATAATAATATATTGACATGTAACTAATGATAAATGAAAATCAGACAGACAAATGATAACAAAACAAAAACAAATAACATAAAATAAATTATAATCATGGCTGAAGGGGAAAGTGGATCGAACCTGTCTAGTGTTGTTGGGAGTGGGATGGAAGGGTGTGTGCATGGGAGCTTCTTACTCGGAGAGACCGTGGTGGAGGGGACTGGCGCCGGCGTGTGAGTGAATGAAGCAAGGCGCCTCCTGGCGTTTGATGACGTGAATGGTGTTTACACGAGGCGTCCTTATGGCTGTCATCACAAAACCGCAAACGTGTGTAAGTTGCCGCTAACAACATTGTTACTTGACGCATTTGATCAAGTAGTAAGCACTGATTTATCAATGATAAACAATTTATCGATTAATATATTATCAGTTTATACAAAATATATTAGTAAAGATTTTATCAATAATAAGCAATATTTACTTTCACATTTTCTGTTTAGTTTATAGCGAAATTTAAGATTGATTATGACAATGTGTAAAAGTAGTAAATATTGGCGAAAATATATAAATATATACGAATTTGTATCTGCCATGAAGACGCATGTACTTTCAGTCGACTCGTTACGTGGTTTATGTAGTGATATTCATGTTTAAACACGTTTCAAGGCTGCTTGCCGCATTTCTAGTCAAATATTCGTAAAGCCCCTGTCGTCACACATTCACGATTCTCGTCAAATGTTGTAAATTTGAAAAGCTACAAGACGACTTGGCTTACAGTATTCGAGACTTCCCTAACTAAGGACAACTCAACAATGTTTCTAATATTCGTATTAGGTTCCCTTAGTTCGTCGTTCAGCGCCTCAATATAAATTCCAAAGGGACATTTGGGGATTCAGAAAACAAAAGACTCTAATTGAAGTCATTTCTACTCGAGTGAACTCGTTTGAGTTGCGTATGTGTGACAGAAGGGGCTTAAACGTCGCTGCTAGTCCTGAAATGCGTTCTCATGGTATAAGCACCGTTACGAATCACATTTTTTATTCACATATTATTCACATTTATAGTTATATTTTATAAATGATTTCCAAACCCAAGGGTCATAAAGTCAAATAGTTGGAACGCGTTGTCATGAGTAATGCCATTTTCATAACCACAATAAATTTAGAGAGAAAAAAATCATTTATGAATGCAGAGACTGCGTGACAAAAAGTCTACGGGGAGATTGCGTCAAGATCCATTTCAGTTTATTTGTTCAAAACATGAGAACGTAAGAATGGAGGAGACCGAAAGGTCTATACTAAGCAGTTCCATGCCCATCACTATCTGCCATCCCCATCCATAAAGTTATATAATCTCTTTCAAACAACTAATTGCTTCAGCACTCACAACATTGTTACTAAATCTATTCCATTCGTTAACCACTATTGGTAAACCAGTTTTTGCCTTTTTCCCTCTTAGACCTAAATTTGTCCAGTTTGAACCCATTACTATGATTCATGCCTTAATGTCTTAATATGATTACCCTACCTGCATCATCACTATTAAAGCCCATGACCCATTTGAATGCCTCTATTAGATCACCCCACACTCAGCGTCTTTAAAGAGAGTGTACGAGTAAGTAAACGTGCCTAAGCCTGTCTTCGTAAGATCAATTTCAAAGCCCTTGTATCATTTTGGTCCTTCCCCTCTGTACTGACTACTGAATTGATATCCATTCAATATGACGGAGACCAAAACTGTACTGCATAGTCAAGGATGGATCTAACTATTACCAGAGTTTGATCATTATATCTGCACTTTTGTAACCTTCCTAGCAATAAATCCTAATGCCCTGTTAGCCCTACTACTGGCACTATAAGCATCAAGGGATGGGAACATAAAGATTATATGAAGAGGTGATTGTGCCCACGACACTGCATGGGGCAGAGACTTGGAACTGAAGGTAGGCAGACAGAATTGAAGTGTGTTCGAGATGAAGCGTGGTGAGGGTTACGAGGATGGATAGAGTGAAAAATGAGGTAAGGAGGAGAGCGTGGGTGGAATAGGAATTGGTGGATAGGACTGATGAAAACACACTGGGATAGATTAAGCAAATGGAAATAGTGAGTGAATAAAGACGTGCAAAGAATTGTGGATGAATTGAACTGAGGGGCGGGCGGGGGGAGGGCCGAGAACGATAATAAGAGGGATAGGCTGGGTGAAGGGGGTCTTTGGGTAATAGGGGAGTGTCTGTTGAGCAAAGGAATGAGAGGGCATAGGTGGGAATGGATGATGAATTGACTTAGCCGGAAGATACTTTTCGGAACGAGAGGGAGATGGTCCCCATGGAACGAAACGGTGGGGTTAAACCAGCTTCGGCTTCCCCCCTCCCCCCCGGTGGGGTGGAAGTGGTGTGTCTTTTTGCGTTGCTGCTTCTGACTGTATAGGCAGTGGACGAGGAACATGGATGGCCCGGCATCTACAAGGAGAGTGTTTGATGGATGTGGATTGGGTGCATGCCACGGAGGACCTTCCTATTAATGTCATTTTAAGGGTGAAGTGGCCTTTTGGTATGTATGTGTGGATATGAACTTTATCTTCCACTCAGTTCCATTCATAAACCTTTTCTGGGTCTTCCTGTAGGCGTTTACAATCTTCGCGCGCGTGTGTGCGAGTGGTTTTCACCTTTTTCCTGAGATTAGAAATCTATTTTATTTATGATCTTTATTCCTTTTTGTTTATTTATTTTTGGCCCGCGTTCAGACCTCAGATTTAAAGTTCGTTGTAGTGTGGACTGTTTCGAAATTTGAATCTGCTGTACCGAAGGGGGAAAAAATCCATTGAATACCCTGCCTGCAATGCGGTCTCGCCAGGGCAGTAAAGCTAGTGAAGACGGAGACGTAGCGTCGTGGGTTTGGCATCGCAGTAAGGAAGGTTGTCGATTGGTCGGTTGGTTAGCACAGGAACTGCCTCTTCCACCCCCCACACCCACCCCATCACACACACTACCTTCCCTCTTCTTCCTTCCATACTTCCCACCTCCTTACCTTCTACACCCACCACGGAGTGACTTCCCTTCCTTGACACCCAAATTATACCACACCTAAGCACACCGTGACCGTGCGGTGGTGGTGGTGGTGGTGGTGCTCTCGTCCCCAGCCTAAGTTCAAGGTTTCTCGTCTCGTCCCCAGCCTAAGTTCAAGGCCTGTCCTCCCCTTCCGGCAAGGATTCATAATATTGTAAGGGTATGGGTTTTAGGAACGGGGTTATACTGTATGCTTTCTACTGTTGGAATCAGCGGGGATATCGTATATGTGTCGCCGCTGTTTTTATCAGACGATTTTATTCAGCCAATTATGTGCTTGGCGGAGACTCGATGTATTGCGACCCCATTTTAAAATAATACGATAGTAGCGTGTTGATTTGGAACGAGTTGATGGGTGGAAACTGGAAAGTAGTACTGCTAATAGCTTTTGCTACTGCTACTCCCTTTTTTATTGCAACAATAATGCTACTATTACTACTTTAATACCAATGCATTGTCATTAACACCGCCACCATTACATTTGAACATAACCTCTATCAACCAGTGATGAAAAGTAAAGTTAAATCTTTCCATGCAGCATTGGGTTTGAATCGAGCCTACCAGTTGGTCATCCGTTTTTTTTTTTCCAGCTATTTTCTCCACTAACCCTGCTACTTTCAGAAATGTTTACCTTTCTCAACACTTAATCTAAATGTGGCTGCCGACGAGGCCCTCTTCTCCAGCGCCGACCGTTGAGCATTTGAGTAAAAACGACTTCGGTTATAATATTTTATTTTTCAAATCATCAATTATAAAATTGTCTTTCTGTAATATAAAGCAAGCTGAGTGATGAATTAGGAAATTGTAAAGTTATACGAATGTTAGACATACTGTCGCATCGTTCTTTTAGAAGTCTAGATCTCTGTAAACGAAATCGTATTCTAGTTATTCAAATGGAGGTTGGAGGAGGAAAAATAGCCCAGTGTGATAACCGCTGTACTTGATGAACTAGGTCGAAGACCTCTTGATAGTCCAACTACAGTTGACAAAGACGACGGATTCGGTCGAAACGAAGCGCCTCCCGACGTAGAGCCGCTCTCGTAAACAGAGAAAAAGAGCTAGGTGGCGGCACAGTAGGCTAGCATGCTATTTTCTTTTGCAACTTCGTTTGAGTAGAATCGACTTCGGTTACATACGCTAGACGTCCGCAAGAACGTCTGAACGATGTATCATTCTAACTTTAGGTGTAACTTCTCTTCTTTCGTCATTCAGCCTCTCACTATGACGCAGGAGTAACTTGACATTTGGAAATACTAAACACCGTTGTGAGGTGCATAGATCCTTTACTTCTTAGACATTTTCAACTGTATGCACACACACATATACACAGAACCTCGTGGCGCAGTGGTTAGAGTTCTCGCCTGCCACTACGGCGGTCCTGGTTCGAATCTCGCCCAGAGCTGAAATTTCAGTATCGCTGCGCTGCGGGATGTTACTCCAACTCGTGGGCGGG
>NC_134794.1:235000-340000 GCF_046742065.1 Oratosquilla oratoria | reverse complement strand
TGGGTTAACCAATATTTGCCAGCACTCAATGTGCTTAGCTGACAATTGTTTTTCTTTTCTTTTTTTATGGCTGTAAGGCATTCTTAATCGCATAGAACAAGAATTTTTATATTAGTTGCAGTAATTGGACACAGCATTAAAAACTAAAATAGCTCCTGTGAACAAAATGTTCAGGTGAACTGATGTGTGTGACATTCTGTGACAAAGATTATTTGATATATTTTGAATAATGAGGCTGTGATGGAATATTGTTGAAAAAATCAAGTGCCACCAATAAGTGTTAAAATGACAATGTTGTGTGGACCTATTTCTTGATTATCATTAAGGCTCGGGTAATTGAGCACTTGTTATCAAAATTGTGAAAATATGCATTTGCACATATACACATTCTGCATTATTTTGACAATACTGTGAGTGCACAACTGTTGAAGTCCTAATCACTATTGTAACTAGTGAATGTGTTATGAATGCTGTGGGAAAAAATGTATATTAACAAGTGCCTATTGAGTTGTATGAAATAACCAAATTATTTATATTTTAGGCCTCCTTAGTGTTTTGAAAAATGACATTGTTCTCATAATGGAGATTGCAAGATGAGCAATGCTTATTTGGTAGATTAAAGTTATCAGAGCAAATATCACCAATGTTCCTCAGTCAATGACATGAAAAGTAGGCCACAAAAGATCAATTTTATTTCAATAATGAAATTATAAGACAGAACAGAAAATAGCAAGCTAAAATCTTCCAATGTATCTGCATTGAAGGATGCAGATGTGTGAAAACTTTAAAGAAAAAGTTGAGGAACGCAAGAACACCATGTCAACTCGCTCTCCTTCCCATGCAGCTAAGTTCAAAACTCCCACTGATCGAGTGTGGGAGTTTGGTAATGTCTTAGGTGAACGTGATGGGAGGCTTGTTTGTCTAGTTTGTCGCAGCTGTGTCCTTGATCACACTAGGAGATCTACCATCGTTGAGCATCTCAGGTTTGCAACATTTATGAAAATTAAGAGTGGGTGGATTGAATCTTGTTTCAGTTGCTGTTGATTGTACCCCAATCAGTAGATTTTCTTATGAGAATTTTTTGTAATAAATTGGCAATTAAGTATTTCTACATGAATTTTTTTTAAATTATATAGCCCATGATATTTGGCCTAAAAGTGGAACATCTCCAGATCTTTGATGTAGCATATGACTCCCTCCAGGTCACGAAAACACCAGAGGTTCCTGCGTGATGTGGGAGTAGATCCTTGTTCAACTCCCACATCCCTGATGCTCTTTGGTGGGTATTAGGGAGTCTTGTCCCTCATGATGGGATTTGCTAACCAGCTGGAATAGCCTTCTTAAGTTATTGTAGGGAAGAGTTGTCATCACTCATTTCTCTGCACATACACATTAGTAAGCAGCCATGCACTCATTCAGTCATCCCAACACTATTGTGAGGTATGGAAAGGAATACATGTGTGAATGAAAAGTGCTTTGTATCATGTTCACTCACAGTGCTGTGTATTACACAGTCGATGTTCCTGAAATATAATTATTTTAATTTTGTTAAGTTGAGCTTACTTGGTACTGTGTATCGTGGAATGAATGCAATGTAGTTAAAGGATGTGGTGTGAAAATACTTTATTACTTAGTGATGCTTGCCTTGGTACTTTCATCAGTGTATTTTTCTCATTGTCATTAAAAAGCTAGAATTATGATTTCTTTCTGTTTAAGGGTTTAATTATTTAAAATAGTATGATTCTTCACAAAATTTTACATTTTATGCCTTTGTAGCAAGCTTATATTAATGTATATTGCAGGGTTAAAGCTAGTTCATGAATTATATCCAGTATATTAGTATGAGTTTGTTAAGACATTCTTAAAAAGGTATAAGATATATTGGTTTTGCATAGTGTAGCATTTATGAATATACATTTTAGGATTAAATCTTGTTCTTGGTTTGCATTTAAATCATTGAAATATTACTATCATTTAGGGGAGGTGTACATGTTTTTCATAGGTTGAATATGTATTTTGTTTGTTTATACAAACTAAGATGCACAGTTTTAAGTAAAGCACTCTACCCAGTCATTTTAGGATGTCATTGAAACTGCATTAGATGTGGTTTACCATTTTATTTTTCAGTAATGCAAAAAAAAATTTTTTTTGTTAAAGTCATGATAGTGAACACTTTAATTTTTAAATTTAGAGTTATAGATATTTATGATATAAGTAAATTTAAGAATACATAATACATATTACCTTTCTGAAGTCATCAGTGTCCTTCTAAATAAGATTGTCAGAACTTAACCAGAAATGATCCCATGTACATATACACACACACAATACAAGAATTTAAGAACAAACTTGATCTAGCGAGATACAAAAACAGGTCACCATGAGCATAGCTCCCCTTTCTGTATAATACAACTAGGTAAATACATTGTATATATATATATATACACACACATATATACATATATGTATGTATGTATATATATATAGGAACAAATTACTAGTAGGAGTGATGTAATTCAAACAATCAGGCCCAACCATTGTGTAGCTTTGAATGCTCAATGGGACCCATGTTCAAAGCTTTGCGACAGGCCAGGCATGATTGTTTGATGTGTGTGTGTGTGTATATATATATATATATATATATATATATATATATATATATATATATATTTATTTATATATATATTCCTCTAAAGAAGCATGGAGCGAAACCGGTCAGGAATAAACTCGGGAACTAGACCCATGACTTCTTTTTTCACCTTCACATATATATATATATATATATATATGTATATATATATATATATATATATATATATATATATATATGTATATATATATATATATATATATATATGTATATATATATATATATATATGTATATAAATAAATGTATATATATATATATATATATATATATATATATATATATATATATATATATATGTATATGTAGAGAGAGACCAGTGGTGGTTCTACAAGGTGGACTATGGAGCTGCTCATTTTCAAAGCCCATTTTCAAGCCCTTCAACTCCATCAGGAGGTGCTGACACTCTTGTCTCTGGGCTAGGTCCAAGATCTCACTTTATGAACTTTAACTGTTTCTCACACCTTGTCACATAAAAAAAAAAAAACAACAATTAGGGCTACTCACCTACTATTTTCGGTCAGTGACATGGAAAGAGTCCCACACTAATACAACAGTCTAAAGTTTTTTCTCAGGGAGATGTGTGAGAGGGCCCAAGGACTGTTGCCAGCTGCTATGGGGTTGTAGGTTGTTCAGTGAAACTGAGGCATTGGTTATTTCCCCCCCTGCCTTCACGCACACACACACACACACACACTCACATTTTATCATTATTATCATCATCATCATCATTAACATCTTTTTTCTTTTTGCAGATTGTTTGGAGGAAGGCCCAGTGATTCGAGAAACAGAACCTGGTAACATAGGACTTGTTCAAGGTTAGTAGGTGGCTGTGCATTTCTATCAGGTCACTTAGTCACTCCTTCATACAATTTTCTTATTACATTGATCTTCAAATATGTATTTCTAATAACACTTAATTTACCCAGGCATTTATTCCTGAAACCCAGTATTGCTCCTCCCATTCTTTCCGATAAGTTGTATGGGGAGAGATTAAAAGCACTAGACCTGCCATTGTTAAAGGATCAAATAGAAATAGGAGACTTGATTGTAGTGTTCAAATCACAGAATGGGATGGACAAAATTTATGGAGAAAACCTCTTGATTTAGCGTAGGAAAGCATCATGAAGCAGTGTGAACAAAGATGTGAAAAATAGTTACAGAATAAGATGATGAAACCCAAAATGGGACCATACATAATATTGAAACAAAGCGTAATGATTGGAGAATAAAAAATACCCATGATTGTAGTTCACTTCCTGTATACTACAATTAGGTAAATACATTTTACTCCTTCATTCTTTTCTAACAAGAGGTCATGGCAAAAAGTTATGAGACAAATTACTAAAGGTATTAGGAGGCATAGCTTTCCACAGATGCATCAGTTTGTGTAACATATTAGAAGAAGTAATTCAGGCCAATAGCATGAGTTAGCAGTTGTCCACAGGCACGCACAAAGATTTTTCTGGGAAGAAACTTTGGACCAATGTCTGTATTTATAAGTGTGGGAGTCTTTCTCTGTCATCAGTTTATAGGAGTTTGAGGAGGGTAACACTCACCAGTTGTCAGTTCTCCTTTTGTGAAAAGGAGGGAGAACTATAGTCTTAAGTTAATAGAGACCTTGGGCCTGGTCCAGAGGTAGTGTGCACCTCCAGATGAAGGCTAGGGTACTAGGTTTTGAAAACTGGTTGGTGGTAGGAAGATAATCCTCTTTGATGTCTATCTTGCAGGACCATTCAGTTGAGTGGATTCCTAGTAGATACAATGTGCTTCAAGTGCATGTCATTTCAGAGAATGATAATAGTTGCCTCAAGTTTCAATAACTGGAAATCCACAGCCCAGTGGCTAACAACAGTTAATAGACTTTCCCATAAATCTTTCTGGGAAGAAACTTAGGTCTGCTGTCTAAATTATGATGGACTGTTTCCATGTTGCTAGCTGAAAGTAGTAGGAAGAAGTTAGCAATCAGTGGTTGTACCTCTGCCTATGTAAAAATGTGGAAGAAATACAGTTGAAATTGATAGGGTGGTATCCTGGGCCAAGTCTGGAAACTTGTGTTAACCTTCAAATGGATGTGAGGGGGTTGATGGGTTTTGGAAATGGGTAGCAGGGAGATGATTCCCCTTATTGTCCGTCTTCATGACCAACACAGACAGACATTCATATACTTTCAGAATATCATTGATGAAATACGTACATACATATATATATATATATATATATATATATATATATACATACATATATACATACATACATACATACAGTGAGACCTCTCATTAACGGATGTTAATTAGCTGTTTTTGGTGCTGTTGTTTAGTGCATGCAATGACTGTGGCACCCAAAAACCACTCCAAAACATTGAAGGCACAGCAAAAACACCACAAACACAGCTAATTAACGTCCGTTAATGAGAGGTCTCACTGTATATATATACACACATACACCATTGGCTTTTTCTCCCATACAAGGGAGGTAGTCAAAGGCATAAATCCACTCCCACCCATTTCATCCACACATACTCCACTCCCATTCATCCTCCTCCCTCCCTCTTTTCTTGGCTCCTCCTGGATGATGGGTCATCCCTGCACCACATCCACTGCCCTGGGTTAGAAGCAATGTAGCAAGACACAACACATCCACAGCACGGCAGCTTTATTTATACAGCGATCCCCCCCCCCCCCCCGTCACCTCTTGCAGAAAAAGAGAAGACAGGGAGGAATCCCTTCAGCTTGCATCAAAATATCATTCACACATACTCCCCCCAACCCCAATATGTATATATATATATATAATATATAAGTAGAAAAGAGCCTATATGTGTATATGATAAAAATATGTCAAAATGAATATGACATATGTCCCACATGAAACTGTACTCAATGAATATAGTCTTGACATACATTTACAAAGCACAACTTGGCCTGTTTTGTATGAACTGACAGCTATACATGTATGTGCATAAGTATTTATTTGTTTATTATTATTCTATATATATATTTTTTCATATTAATATTGCATGAAATAACCTTGAAAGTACAATTTTATGATTATAACAGGTAATACAAATAACTTTGTATCTGACAATAAATAAGAATTCCTGGTATTTTAATATAATCTTTGTATATTCATCAGGACTAGCTGGGCCATATTTATTAAAGAAAGAGACTCACTGCACTTCCATCTTAGACCAATTGCTTCGTGATGAGACTTATGCAGATGTAACACTGACAGCTGAAGGGCAAAATATTCGTGCTCACAGGGTAAGATTATTCCAAACATTGTTTCTACAGTAGACTAGTAGCTACATTCATCATATGTGCAAATGTTTATTTTCATTCTACTCCCCTCCCCCTTTTTTTATGAACATGATAGGGAAATAGTTGAAAATGCCAGTTTTGGGTAGTATTTTTATGTAATGAGAATGAATGGAACTATGCACTCTAGAAGGATGCATGAATCAATGGTGCCAGGAGAGCACAGTGTTGATGAAGGAAAAGGTGGATGGATGAGGTGAATGAAGTCAGGATGTCAAGCAAAAACAAAATATGCATGAGTGACAGAGAATAGTAGAAATAAATGTTTAGACAAAGGCACCCATTCTACAGGAGGGCTGCACAATATATAAACTGGTAGCAGTGCTAGGAAAGTGCCAAGGTATTATCCTTGGATAGTTTAAGCAGGAAGGAGTGAAAGCCATAAAGGTTTTTAATGTCTATGCCACAGCCACCTCACCTTCCAGATAACAACTGATTGATAGGAGTAGGGGTTAGAATAGTCAGCAAGGTAAAGAGTACTTGTGAAGTTATTCAGAAGGAGCACAACTAAGCAAACCAACTTTAATGTGAAAACAAACCTGATAATAAACATATTCCTAAACTGGGGTGTTGACTGCATGGTAACATGCAACCACAATTTTAGAGACTGCTTTGGGGTGACCTTATGGATAGTTACACATTGTTCTTGTATGTTTGAATTTAAAAATCCCCTCTCAGTCACCTTGTTCAGAAAACAGAGAAGACGGTAAAATCTGGGCTGTGTCAAAATATCATACACACACAAACACTCTCCACTCCCCTCCCCCATCCTCCCAAGAGAAAACAAATTGAATGAGGAGGAAGAGAAAGATTACCATAGGAAGAGCTGAGAGAATTTTGGGAGGTGGTGAGGGATAAAGGGGAAACAGGGTTAGAAGAAGAATGGGAAGAATTGAGTAAGTGCACAAATATAGTACATGTGATGAGAATGAAGAGAGAGAACCCAAGGTGAAGCAAAGAATGGTGGGGTGAAGTTGGTGGAGAGGAAAAAGTGGACAAATGAGGATTGATTGCAAGGCAGAACTAGAGAAGTATATGCGAGATACTAAGAAGAGAGAAACAAAATGTCAGCTGATGGAGGCAAAGAGGAAGACAAATGTAAAGCGTTAGAGTTTGATAGCGAATTTTTGAAAAGCAAAGAAATATATTTTGGAAGAAAATGAAGAGAGTGAGGAGTTAGTCAGGTATAGAGGAAAGGGTAATGGGTGCTGATGTACAGATGTTATGGAAGTAAAGGTGGCAATGGGGATGTGTGGAGGAGGTTAGGGAGGAACTGATTGTGGCAGTGAGAGGAGCTAAGAAAACTACTGTGATTGAAGAAGAAAATGACGGGTATAGGAAAAGATGAAATACAACATTGAAAGTAAGGCACCTGGGTTGGATGTGTGGCATGTGGAGTGCAAAAGGGAGGAACTGATATAGTAGATTGCTAAGAAGGTTTTAAATTAAAACAATTGACCCACACACTGTATTGGAGGGCAGGGTGACCATTCAGCCCCAAAGTGCCCATATATAAGGGGTTATTAGATAATTTTATAATTTGTATCTACTTTGAGTCACCACCTCTTAAAGGGGAAAAACAGAAATATATATTTTGTTAAAGAGATTAATAAATGGCTTTATTTAATGGTAGGTAGAGAATTACAATTTATTAATGAAATAACAATAATCATTGACTGAAAGAATCCCTCGTTACTTTTACGTATGTATGATAAAAGATGAACAACAAATTAGTGTATTCAGTGTAGTCAGTAAGGTGTATAGGAGGGTATTAGGACTATTGGGAGGGAAATTGAGGGAGTGGATGGAGAGCAGTGTGGGTTTAGGGAAGGAAGAGGGTACATAGATTGCAGATGTATGGGATAGGTGGAAGTATGCTGAGGGCAGTCAAAAGGTTTTACATTTGGGAAAGGAAAATGTGAGTGGTTCAAAATGAAAGTGAGACTGCATCTGGATTGTGTCTGGGAAGTGGGAGATGAGGCAGTGTTTTGCAGATGTCTCTGAGCTTGTAGCTGAGTGATAGACTGAAGCAGTTAGTAGTGGAGTCATGAAGGGTGTTTGAGAAGGGAAAGATGAAAGTAAATAGAGAAAAAGTAAGGTGATGAGATGGTAACGGTGGGTTGCAGATGTCTGTAAAGGATGATTGTAAAGACTGGAGGAAGTTAAGAAATGAAAGTATTCAGTGTCAAATGTAGCAAGGAGTGGAGGAATGGGAGTTTTGAATTATGAGAGAAGTGGTACAGATGCAGATGAGGAATGGAAGTGAATGAAAGAGAAGATTGCATGAGGAGTGAAAGAACATTAAGAGAGATTTTGAGTGATGAGATGAAGTTTCAATGTCATGGTGTAGCAGAGATGAAAGAAAGGGTGGGTGAGATGGTGAAAAAATAAGGTAGAGATGAAATGCAGATGTGTGAGGTGGATGATTGGAAAGAAGAAAGAAGAATAGGATGAAAAAGAGTAATGACAGGAAGTGAGTGAACTGATGGGAGAAGAATAGCAAAAAAAAAAATGTTGACTCCAAAAAAAAAAAAAAAAACTAGCAGCAAATATGAAAATATTTAAGAAACACAAAGTAAAGACAAAAAAAAAAGACAAAAAAAACAGAAACAGAGTATCAGCTTCACCTCCTGATGGAAGTAAGTGGTATGATGGGATTTGAAAACAACATTTCCATTGTCCATCTTACCAGATAAACAAGCAGGTGCCTATCATTGGTCCCAGGGGAAGACTTATAAGGTGAATGTAAAAGGAATGTCTGCTGAGCAAGGAAGATTTAGAGTGCAAAAGATAGAAATGAATGGTGATTTTAACCCCTTCCATACGGTGCCGCACACGTAGGCGTCATGGGGAGCGAGTGTATTCGCGAGGCTGCCATATCGGCGTCTTGATTATATTTATTGTAGTCGCCCCTCCATATTGACATTCTTTCTAATTCTTTTGTAATCGCATTTTCTATGGTTATCAAAATTCACGGGTGAAGAGAGAACGATCGATATAAGCGGTGACTATATTTTATGATGCGAGTATTATTACGACACGTCGTACGGCTGGCATTGGCTGCTGCCACTGAGATCTAAGTCCATGACGCCTACGTGTGCGGCACCGTATGGAAGGGGTTAAGTGGATGAGGAAATGATGCAATTTAAAGGGGTGTTCTTGTTTGCTTTATCTAGTTCTTGAGTGAATGAGGAGAAATTGGGGTTGCCATGTAATGAAGCTCGGACAGTTGTGTTTTGCCGTGTAAGTGCTGTATCTTGATGTATTGCCTGGAATCCAAGCATAGTGGAAGGAGACTGGGATGACCTTTTATCCTTGATGTGTCAAGATGTATTTTTGGCTGGGTGAGTTAGTATGCTTTGACGTGGCCATCCCCCCCTTGTAATGGGGAAGAGGCCTTTTGGTATGTGTATGCATGTATGTATATAAATGTTTTTAAGAATTGTCTCTCATTTTTCTTCATCTTAATGTGTATTTTATCAAGAATGACTTCAAAACAGGATCTAAATAGGGTCTCAAAAAATGTAATCAATTTATATATTATTATCATTAGTATTATTATTATTATTATCATCAAAGTGTTACTGCATCATATCTCCTAAAAAGTCCTAATTAAAAATTTTAGGACAAATCATTGTACTTGGCAGGATTATTTGCTTAGTAGGTTTTTAGTGTACTTTGATATTGATTTTTTGTTTCTTTACAGGTGATCCTCAGCCTAGCTAGTAATTATTTCCGACATGTGTTAAGTAGAGATGCAAATGTGCAAAGTGTAGTGGTATTACGAGATGTCAAGTTTGCACAGCTACAGAACATTATCCATTTTATATACACGTGAGTTATGCATGTAATTTGTATAGAATGTTTCAGTAGAACTGGCTTTTTTCATAGTAGCTTCCATATTCTCAGGATTTCAACATTACTGTGCTCCTCAAGGGTAGTTTTTGATTATACATGAGATTTTAGAATTATTGAGTGTGAAAATATGCATGTGCTGAGTATTTTTGCTCTTATTATTTTACCATCTTATAATTATCCTAGTGGCCAAATTAAGCAGTCATGAGTTTGTATTGATCATTCTATTTCAATTGTTTCATGTTATTTATACCAAAAAGGCCTTTTCCTATTAGAAGATGGGTGGTCAAGGCAAAGCGTATACCCACACTACACCCACATCCATGACCCATTCATTGTCCCTTTCATTTGAGCACTGCATGAATGAAGGTCATCCCTGTTTCCTACCACAATGTTCAGGTCAAAGGCAATACAGCAAGACACAGTTGGTTTTACTGAAGATTTTGTTTTGTTAATGTTTATGAAGGGACTGATGATGGATACCTGCAAAGCAGCCTATTTTCAAAATCTGTCAACTTCTTCGCCTACATCAGGAGGTGCGCCCTTAGGAGCTGACACTCAGTCTCTGAACTGGGCTGGAGATCTTTCTCTTTCAACTTCAACCATATTTCTTACACTTTTTCACACAGAGAGTTGACCACCTACAACTGCTCCCATCTTCCTACCTCTTTCAGCTGATGACAGAAATAATCCGATACTGATACAACTGTCCAGAAAGCCTGAAGACCATTGCCAGCCACTCTGAGTCCGCGAGTTTTTCCACAAAGTGTAACTCAAGGCAACAATTAATTAATGTTTCTGTTAGTCCATTATATAACCATTCCAATGGAAGGGACCAGTATTGGGTCCCATTTCAAGGATATCAGAGGTTCTATGTCATCAAGACAGACCAGCAAACTTCCTACTCCATCAGACACCCCAGACATTAACCCCACAAGAGAAGCAAGAAGCATATTTGCATACTTGTGTTCAGGTCACCCATTGAATGCTAAAAGAGTACCAACACAGATTAGGTCTGGTCATTGAAACAATTTGACGCAGATGCAACTGTCACACAGAGGACACTGAACACCTATTTTACAGTCCCCTTCCTAGCTTTCTTTGAGTGACTCATGGGCCAGTCTGGTAGCTGTTACTGGCTACATAGGGCTGTGGGTCTCTTGCAAGGGAGACCTAGGGCAACAAGTTGATTAATTGAGTGAGTTTAGTTGTTGGCCACAGGTTGATACTTGGAGGCCACATATTTTCTGCTAGGGAAAACCAAGGCAAAAGAAGGGATTATTAGTTGATTTATTTATTTTATTTTTTGATTTATTTATTTATATATATATATATATATATATATATATATATATATATATATTTTTTTTTTTTTTTTTTTTTTTTTCCCTAAACCAAATATTTATTAATGGATTGATTCCTTGTATTATAGGGGTGAAACAACAGTAGATGCATCTCAGCTAGATGGCTTCATGAAAACCGCAGAACTATTGGAAATCACTTCTCTCTCTGATGGCCACAAAGCCTTGGGAAGCAGAGGCCTTCTCAACACAACTCACACCTCAGACACATTGGCATCTCAGCTAGACCAGCGAACACCAGCACACAAAAGAACACGACCAGGAGGCTCTGAAAGTTCAGCAAAGACCCGTAGAATATCAGGTAAGGCTATTCGGAATTGGTGGGCTTGGGCTTTGGATTGTTAGAATTGGATTCCTACATTTATTTTGAGCAGATGAGGCCTGGCTGGATGCCATACACTGAAGCAGTAGGGGGTAAACTTGATTTGACCCTTGGAAGGTCCCACTTTGGAAGAGCTGTGTCATGATGCATCAAGCAGTGGACAGGGTAACCCTTCATCCAAGTTTACTTATTTTTTCTCTCCTTTCCCATCAGTCATTCCCTAGCTTCTCACATTGCCATAATCAATCCTCAATCAAAGGGATTTCTTCTTTTCTGATCTTTATTTTCTTGTGACTGAGAAATTGGGCAGTTGTCATGTATTGAAACAATGGGGGATCCAGCTTTATCTGTCAGGTTCTACTATGGAGAGGCTTTATTTTGCTGCATTGCATCTAAACTGGCTGCTGGGTTGGGGGACACAGATAACCCTTTATTGTTATTATTATTGTTGTTATCATTATTATTATTAATTTATTTATGTATTTATATATATATATATATATATATATATATACAAATATATATATATATATATATATATATATATATTTTTTTTTTTTTTTTTTTTTTTTTAAGGTGGTGTGTATTCTTTATCTTTCCCTTATAGAGGTTAAAGTATTATCCCATCAATGAGGTTGTCAAATGAAACTGATTTGAACATAGACAAAATCTTCAGATATTTGAGTTTATGGGGTAAAAATGTGTGTTAATGTTGGCACCTGTTTTGATTACACAGGACTAGCATCAGCCTCATCATCTGACTCTAAAGAAGAAAATGTTTTGGATCCTATGTCAAATGTAAAAGTGGAACCCACAGATGAAATTTGCAAAAGAGCCACAGGGAGCAAAAGGAGGCTAGAAAGTATTGATGATGAAACGGGTACAAATGGAGAACCATCAGAAGTTGAAGTTGAAGAAGTTAGCCAGAATGAAAGTTTAGGAACAGATAAAGAAGGTGGCAATCCATGCAACTCTACCAATAATGCCTTTTCTTATGATGACTCGTCAAGTTCTTCACCCAGTGTCAACACAGATGTCATCGCTACTCCAGGAAGGTTAGTTTTGTCTTGTCGTGCTAGATAAAATTGTCTGGCAATAGCCAGAATAAAGTTGCAGCCATAGTCAACATGAATATGAAAAATTATTTTTGTACAGAAAGGAATAAATAGGGATTTGTACCTGGCAAGTAATGGCTCTTTGAAATGGATGTTGGAGAACATCTGCTTGATGCCAACTTCAAAATGTGTGAAGACCCTCACACTCAGGTTTCAGGTCTGGGTCCAAGATATCCTTCATCAGCTTTGTATTTCATCCAGTTTTTCTCATAAATCTGCCCGAAATACTGGGTGACCTCCTCTAGAGCTAGAGTGATTAGCAAGAAGGCCTAGTATAAAACTTAGAACTTTCATAAGACTCATCGGATTAATTCTTATCCTATAAGATAGTACATCCCTATAGCTACTGAAGAAGGGTCTAGAACCTGAAATCGCGATCTAGCTAATATGACTACATACAGCCAAGTCATATATTTCCTTTCTAAGGAACATAAATCTATAATAAGGTAAATGGAAAATACATACATACATATACATATACCAAGGCTTTTTCCCCCTTACAAGGGGGGTAGCCAAAAAGAAAAAGGCATAAAATCATTCTCACCCATTCCATCCCTGAATACACTCCACACCCCTCCACCCTCCCTCTTATCTTAGCACCTCCTGAATGACGGGTCATCCCTGCACCTTGTCCACTGCCCTGGGTCAGAAGCAGTGTCGCAAGACACAGCACATCCACAGCAAGGCCGCTTCATTAAATCGGCAACCCCCCCTCTCCGTCCCCCCATTGCATAAAATGAGAGGACGGGGAGAAATCCCTTTGGGCTGCGTCAAATTTTGCTCACACATACTACCTCACCCCCCATCCACCTGCCCATTCCACCTCATGCTATCACAACATCATCCATATACAACCATTCTCCATTCACCCCTATCTTCTGTCCTCACCCGTCCTTCCTCAACAGACATTTCCCTCTTCCCCAAAGCCCCCTTCACCCCATCCATCCACCTCATCCTAGGACGTCCCCTCATTTTCACTCCCTCCACATCTGCCTTCCACACCTCTTTTACTAGTCTTTCTTCACTCATTCTTTCCATGTGTCCAAACCATCCTAATACTCTTTCATCAACCCTATCTCCCAGCTCCCTTTCCACCCCCGTTCTCCTCCTCACCTCCTCATTTCTCACTCTATCTAGCCTAGTAACCCCCATCATACTTCTCAGACACCTCATTTCAAACACATTCAAACTCCTTCTCTCTTCTTCTCTTATGTTCCATGTTTCTGCCCCATACAGTGCTGTTGGCACAATCACTCCTTCATACAGTCTCCTCTTAGCATCCATTCCCAAATATGGAAAATACCTATAAGAAAATAATTAATGCAAAACTAGCCATCACTTTTAATGATATATGCATTAGAGAAAACCTCCTGCCCAAATACACTCATAATATACATACATACATATACCAAGGCTTTTTCCCCCTTATAAGGGAGGTAGCCAAAAAGAAAAAGGCATAAAATCATTCCCACCCATTCCATCCCTGAATACACTCCACACCCCTCCACCCTCCCTCTTATCTTAGCACCTACCGGATGACGGGTCATCCCTGCACCTTGTCCACTGCCCTGGGTCAGAAGCAGTGTCGCAAGACACAGCACATCCACAGCAAGGCCGCTTCATTAAATCGGCAACTCCCCCTCTCTGTCCTCCCATGCATAAAAGGAGAAGACAGGGAGAAATCCCTTTGGGCTGCGTCAAATTTTGCTCACACATACTACCTCACCCCCCATCCCCCCGCCCATTCCACCTCATGCATCACAACATCATCCATATACAACCATTCTCCATTCACCCCTATCTTCTGTCCTCTCCCGTCCTTCCTCAACAGACATTCCCCTCTTCCCCAAAGCCCCCTTCACCCCATCCATCCATCTCATCCTAGGACGTCCCCTCATTTTCACTCCCTCCACATCTGCCTTCCACACCTCTTTTACTAGTCTCTCTTCACTCATTCTTTCCATGTGTCCAAACCATCCTAATACTCTTTCATCAACCCTATCTCCCAACTCCCTTTCCACCCCTGTTCTCCTCCTCACCTCCTCATTTCTCACTCTATCTAGCCTAGTAACCCCCATCATACTTCTCAGACACCTCATCTCAAACACATTCAAACTCCTTCTCTCTTCCTCTCTTTATGTTCCATGTTTCTGCCCCATACAGTGCTGTTGGCACAATCACTCCTTCATACAGTCTCCTCTTAGCATCCATTCCCAAATGTCTATTCCTCATTACACTCTTCAATCAACCAAGGCATTTACTCACTTCTCTCAATCTACATTTACCTCCACCTTCACTCCACCTTTTCCTGCCACATTTGCACCCAAGTATCTAAAACTATCCACTTCCTCCAGTCACTCTTCCTTAATGCTCACTTCCAGCCTACTGCCACTTTCACCCCTTGTACATCTCATCACCTTACTTTTACCCACATTTATCTTTAGCTTTCTTCTATCACATACTCTCCCAAACTCTGTCGCCAACTTCCTCAATCCCTCCTCTGATCCTGCCACAAGCGCAATGTCGTCCGCAAACAACAGCTGGCTCACTTCCTACTTTTCTCCATTTTCTTTAACCATCTCCAATCCCTTACCCACTACCCTTGCATTTACCTCTCGCACTACCCCATCCATGTATAAGTTGAACAGCCAGGGTGACATAACCCATCCTTGACGAAGTCCCACCTTTACCATGAACCACTCACTCTCTCCATTTATCCTTACACAAGCTCTGCTACTCTCATAAAAACTGTTGACAGCTCCTAGAAGCTTTCCTCCTATCCCATATATCTGCATAACCTCCCACAGTGCCTTTCTGTCTACCCTATCGTAAGCCTTTTCCAGATCCATAAAAGCCCAAAAAAACATCCTTCCCCTTTCCTATAGCTTTCTCACATATTTGTCTTACCACAAAGATATGATCTACACAACCTCTACCCGTCCTAAAACCACACTGTTCCTCTCCTAATCCTCTCCAATCAAGCTCCTCCCATAAGCCTTCCCAACTACACTTAACAAGCTAATCTCTCTGAAACTACTACATTCACACTTGTCCCCTTTTCCCTTGTAAAGTGGAACTATACAGGCACTCCTCCAGTCCTCCGTCACTCTACCCTCTCTCCAGCAAACATTAAATAACCTCACCATCCAGTCCACCATCACTGTACCTCCTTGTTTTAAACATTCTGCATGGCATCCATCCAGCCCAGGTGCCTTACCTGCTTTCATCATCTTAACAACTCTGCCTTCACATCATCCTTCTTTATTTCTCCTCCATTTTCCTCACTCATCACGGTCATTTTCTTAGCATTTCCCACTGCAACTATCTTTCCCTCCCTATCCTCCACATTTAGCAACTCCCTAAAATATTCTGCCCATCTTCCCCTTACTGCCTTCTCTTCCATTATCATCTCTCCATATATATATATTACACATATATACATACATACATACACACACACAAGCAAAAAGAACCCATGGAGAAAATTAAACAGATGTTAAGATCTTTTGTGTATTACAATTTCAGACAAAGTACACAAAATAGAGATTACAAGAGCTTTTTATACAAACATCAACACCAAAACAAGGGATGTGGAAAGCTGTAACCAAGAAAGTCGATGGCCTCCACCTCTCCTGGTGCCTCGTTTCCTTGGATGATCAATCTGGGGGGAATTGTCTCATGACTAATTCTGTGATCAGTTTTATCATGTTTAAGATAACCATAACTTATGTTCTTATTTTTGTCATAATGAACCAGAAATAAGGCACAATTATATTATTTGATGTTGTTCAGTTCTTTCTCCAAAAATTAAGAATCTGAAATCCTATAATCTCTAAGGTACATAGAAGTGAAGACTGATTTTAGAATGTTAATATGATGATTGGATTAGTAATGAACATATGACTGAATGTTGGTAGGATTTCTATATACCTTAGTTTTAATGGTTTTAATGCTGTTATTATCTCTAATGAACCAAGATGACAGGGAGGGAGGGAGGGTAGCAGAGTACAGTATATGGGGATGGAATGGGTGGGAGTGGATTTTATGCCTTTGTTTTTGGCTACTTCACTTGTAAGGGGGGGGAAAAAGGCTGTTGGTATATGTATGTATATATTATCCCTAATAATTTCTACATCCAAGAAAGGGAGTCTATTATTTATTTCATCTTCATGAGTGGATCTATCAAGATGGTGCTAATGAATTTAGTTTAAGAAGAAATTCTGCTATAGAATGAGATTTTTGCCAAAAACATAAAATATCATCAACATACTGAAACCGAATTACATGACCATTTAATTATGACGTAAGAAGGTGAGTTTAAAAAAAATCCATACAAATATTGGCCAATAAGGCGACAGCAGATTCCCCATAACTAAACTAAATTTTTGTGAATAATGTTTCCCTTCAAACATGAAAGAGGAGTTTTCTACACACAACCTAATGAGTTTGATATTTTCTTTAGGGCCTTCAAGGATGTCACTTAGGATGCTGAGTGAAAATATCAACACATCATCAATGGGATTGAAGTAAATTAGGATTTTATATCAAAACTGACAAGATGATGATATTTAAAATGAAAGGATTTAATTTTTTTTACTAAGTCAACACTATTCTGAATGAAAGATTGAGTTAGCTAAGAAGGAGTTTTTCAGTGGACCTTGCCCCAGTGCTTTGACTCCAGCAGTGTGGCAAGGGATGATGGGATGACCTTTCATCCTTGAGGTGCTGAGATGGGAGGGGTGGATAAATAGGTTTTATTTACATGGCCTCCCTATGTTAGGGGGAAAGGGCCTTTTGTATATACCCACCATGTACTGTGGGTTATGATGTACAAATTGGAAGTGTGAAATTGTCTATATATAAGCAATGCCATTGGAGTTGATATTATTTTATTTATAAGTTTCCTCTTTTCCCCAGATGTCCTTACTGCCCGCATCTGAGCCAACAGTTCATGGATGTGGCCATGATGAGACATTTACTGGTTATGCACCCCTGTAAACCTGCCTTCCCATGTGATGTTTGTTGGCGGGTATATGTCAGGCGAAATCATTTCAAGGCCCATCAACGAGTGTGCAGCAGTGGAGAAAAGCGTGTTGAGTGAAATTGTTGAGCCATAGTCTGTTATGTGAGCTTTGAACAAAATTCTTCTGGCAGAAACCATAGCAGTGGCTACTAACAAAACACAAATATCGCTATGAGCACTAAAATGTACAACATTTTCCCACCAGTTAACATGTAGGTGCCAACACAAGGTGATAGCAGAAAGATTTATGTTTGAATGGAGTGAAGATAATGTCTAAGCATCAGAAGATTGTACAGTAAGTCAAAACAAAATGTTTTGACACAAGAGTCAGATAGTCACAATATTCTTACCCAGAATGAGGATAATCAGATTTCACTCTGAGATGTGATGCAATGAAAAAATTGTGGAATAGTTTTATCCTCTTCTCCTCTCCCAGCAAGGTTGCAAAATGATTGTGTACAAGTTTTGCTGTTGAAAAAAATATACTTTCTAAATATACTGACCTCAAGGATTTTTTGTTAAGTTACATAAAAAAGCCCATTATAGTACTTCATTTAAGGTTTCACTGTACTGCTTTACTTGGTAATGTACACACAGCATTAAAAGATAATGAAATGTACCTATACAAGTAAGGTAGTGAATAACACATTAAAAATGGCTAGTATTTACTACACAGCTTTGCATCAAATGTAGGAGGAACTTAATTATGCAGGGTCAAAATGGAAGCTGCCATTTATGATTCCAGATGTTTTGATACTCATTATTTTGTATAATGTAGTGTTTCACTTCAGGATTTGGACTGCAGGAAGGAAAGTTGCAAGAAGCACAGTTCTACAGCAGCTGAAACTTTCATGAATCCAAGCTTTCCCTGGAGTAGTAGGATATTAATTCTGCGATAAAATTTTTGTTCCTTATTGCAAAAATATATATATAAATATATATATATATAAATATATATATATGTATATATATATATATACATATATATATATATATATATATATATATATATAATTGTGCATTCTTGTTCTTCCCATGAATGAGGCTAGAATAAAGGAAAGTGAAATGCAATTGTTTATTTGTATTTTTCACCAAAACTTGTGATACAGTTGGAAAATATTTTCAAGATCAGTGCATAAGATATGTGGATGACTTTTTTCTGTGAACAGAGAGGGCTTGAAGAGGTTGGAAAGTGAACTTGGAAACATTTGTTGAAGGAAAAAATGGCAAATTAATGTTATCAATCTGTTGCCCCACATCTTACTTGCAAGAGACCCACAACTCACTGGTAACTGGCAACAGCCACCAGATTGGACTATAGGTTATCCAGAGTTAAAATATTGTGTGGTATGGGTATGATCATGGCAGTGGACAGGATGCAGGGATGACCCGTCATCCAGGAGGTGCCAAGATGGGAGGGGGAAGGGGAGTGGCGTGTATGGGAGGTGAAATGGGTAGGAGTGATTTCTGTGGCTTTTTCTTTTTGGCTACCCCCCATGTAAGGGGGAAAAAGCCTTTGGTATATGTATGTATGGGTATGATTAAAGAAAAGAAGGGAGGGGTAGTGAATGGGATTGGTATATGTGGGGATGAAATAGGTGGGAGTGGATTTATGCCTTTGACTTTGGCTACCTCCCTTGTAAGGGGGAAAAAGCTGTTGGAATATGTATGTATGGGTATGATTAAGGTGGGGCAGTGTAAGATGTGTATGGTGTCTTCTGTGTCATGATTACATCTGAGGCAGTTTCTTTGGTCGGGTTTATTGTGTAGTACAGTATATGGTGATGTGAACCTAGTCATTCAAGTATGGAGGGGTTTGATGGAATATGGAGTTTTGTGATCTTTCTTAAAAATGCTTATTTTGTGATATAAATGTATTTACCTTATTATAGTATACTGTACAGGAAAAGAGCAACAATTGTGGGGTCCTGTGTCTTACTTGCCAATTTATCATACCTAGGTTCAAATTCATGTATAGTTCTAACTTTGGTTAGACCCTAATTTTCCTGTTATTTACCCCTTTATAAGGGGAAAAAGCCCTTGGTATATACTTAGATTTGAATTCATGTATTTTTCCAGCTTGGGCTATGTCACCATCTTAGCTATTACAAGTATTTATGCATCTGTATGAAAAAGTGTGCACACCACCCAAACTGGCTTGTCACACAAACAGCAGACCAAAGAGGACACAAAATTCTTTAACAACTCCCCAACCTAAACATAATCAACTCCAGCAACAACCCTACCAGGCACACAAACACTTGCTGCAGCCACCACAAACACATCACACCCGCTACACTACATAGCAGAACACCCACACACACCAAGAAACATTAAAACTACACCCAAAGACCTTTATTACGCACAGATACTCTCTTCTCTTCCTCCACAACCACCAAATACCAGCCTCCGGAAACATATTCATAATCATATCACTCACCGCTCCATTAACACACTGAAAGACAACACACTGCTGCATGCCAGACCCCCTGATATCCACCCTTCTGAATCCTCTCTCCCACGAAAGGACAGAGTCCACTTGGCCAGACTGCGATGCGGTCACCACCCAGCACTTCTAAGCTACCAGAAGAGGCTGGACGACCGTGTTGTGAACAGCTGCCCAGGATGTAACACTTCACCCCATACCATACAACACATAATGGAAGACTGCATTATACACAATCATGCACGCAAACAACACAACATACACTCTATAAAGGATTTGTGGGAAAACCCAGTTTCGGCTGTGGCCTTCCTTGGGGAGACGGGACTGCTCGGACAGACAGTCTAGGGAACGACAACAACAACAACAACAACCCTACCAGACACAGTCACCAACCATCACCTGACATAACAAACCCAAACCACATAGGAAACCATACAAAACCTATCATCCAATCGTCTCCCAGTTAAGATCATCACAGAACATTCATGAACTACCAAACATACATGCATACATATACCAAAGGCTTTTTCCCCCTACACTGGGGGTAGTCAAAAAGAAAAAGGCATAGAAACCACTCCCACCCATTCCATTTCCTATATATTCCACTCCCCTCTACCTTCCTCCCTCCCTCTTATCTTGGCACCTCCTGGCAGAAATACCCAGAAGACATTATGAAAGAACTTGAACACTTTGAAGTAGAATAATTCCAAACCCAGGATAAAGCTGTAAATGAAATAGTAATTACAACCACTTCCCGTTAATGACGACAATTGGGACCAGCGTCGCTGTCGTTAACCAAATTGGTCGTTAAGCAAAAGTGTTTACATATACATACATGTACTGTATGTACAATGTCCAGCAACACATGTATCTTTATTTTCGTGTATTTTCCCTCTTTTATACAGTACATTAAAGCTTTAGTTACTGTTTTGATAGTACAGACGCTCCTCTACTTACGTTCATTCGTTTTACGTTTTTTCGAATTTACGTTTGAACTGATTGTAAAAAAAAAAAAAAAATTTGAGTGAATTTTTTAGTTTAGCGCGCTCTCCGTAGTTCAAACAATACTTACTCATGACGCTCCGTCCATTGTTTACATTGCACAAACGACAGACTGAAAGTGCCTTGCCTTATCCTCCTCCTCCTCCACCATCTCAATTCGTGTTGCTCGAATTTAATTTATTTGAAATTAATGTTATTATTTTACAATGTTATGTGTATAATTAATTATTTAGGGGTGTTTTGTAAGATACGGTAATAGAATTTACGGATGTATAGTACAGTAACAACTTACATTCAGCCATTCACGTAACTAAAACATAAGTTGAGGAGCATCTGTACAGAAAGCCCTCAAATAACGTGGTGGTTAGGTTCCTGAAATTACCGTGTATGACCAAATCCTCGTATGCTGACTTTCCATATTAGATACCGGGTATTTTTTTAGTTTCGACCATGGGCACAATATAGCAATAGAAAATTATTTATTAATTTTGTAAATTAAAATGTATCAACGTAATATGCAATTTTGTGGGCAGAAATGAAAATAGAAAATACCTTGCTACAAGCAAATATGCTAATGAACTAAGTCGGTAGCATAGGATTGGGACGCCATCTTGTCTGTCAGTTGACGGCCACGGTACTTCCGACAGTTCCTCGCCAGATATATTTTCTTGAAGGAATGTTATGGAGCGGAGATACATGCATTCCTTCAAGCTGCAAAAACTTTGTATACCCCGCAAGCTGAGAGAGTGGTTGTTGTTGTTGTTGTTGTTGTTCCCTAGACTGTCTGTCCCGTCTCCCCAAGGAATGCCACAGCCGAAACTGGGTTTTCCCACAAATCCTTTATAGAGTGTAAGTTGTGTTGTTTGCAAGCATGATTATGTATAATGCAGTCTTCCATTATGTGTTGTATGGTATGGGGTGAAGTGTTACATCCTGGGCAGCTGTTCACAAGGCAGTCATCCAGCCTCTTCTGGTAGCTTAGAAGTGCTGGGTGGTGGCCACACCGCAGTCTGGCCAGGTGGACTCTGTCCTTTCGTCGGAGAGAGGATTCAGAAGGGTGGATATCAGGGGGTCTGGTATGCAGCAGTGTGTTAATGGAGCGGTGAGTGATATGATTATGAATATGTTTCCGGAGGCTGGTATTTGGTGGTTGTGGAGGAAGAGAAGAGAGTATCTGTGTGTGATACAGGTCTTTGGGTGTTGTTTTAATGTTTCTTGGTGTGTGTGGGTGCTCTGATATGTAGTGTAGCGGGTGTGATGTGTTTGTGGTGGTTGCGGCAAGTGTTTGTGTGCCTCTCATGTCAAGGTGGTCCTTGACTTTGAGGACTTTTGTTTCATGGTGTAAATGGTCTGTAGGTGTTGTATTTGTGCAGCCTGTAAGTGTTTTTAGGGCTTTGTTTTGTATGATTTGAAGGGTGTTGTGATGTATCTCACTGAGATTAGGAGCCCATGCAGGACTCGCATAATTCATCACTGAGCATATACATTGTTTGTAAATTATTGTATTAGTTTCTTTGTTTTGTCCAAATGTTGTTCCAGCGATTGACTTAAGTGCGTTAAGTCTAGGTGTGCATTTGTTTTTTATGTTTGTGATGTGTTGTTTGAAAGACATGGATGTATCGTATGTTACACCAAGAATTTTCGGTGTGTTTGTGTGTGGTATTAGAGTGTTGTTGACCATATGTTGAGTGTATCAAGGTATGGCTGGATTATTTCTGCAGCTTTGTCTGTGTTACGATGTGTGCATGTGATTGTTATGTCGTCTGCGTAGGAAGAGATTTGTATTTCTGATGTGTTTTGTGTGGGTAAGTCATGCATTAAAGAGCGTGGGGGATAGAACAGACCCCTGTGGTACTCCCATTCTTAATGTTTCTGATGTGCGATGCTTGGCCATTATATGACACATAAGCATTCCTACCTGCCATATAATTGGCCAGCCATCTTTTGGTGTTATTGTGCTTGTCTGTGTTATATATTTTATTTGTTAGGTTGTGGCAGGGGATAGCATCAAAAGCTTTACTAATGTCTAATGTTATAAGAAGTGTTCTGTGGTGGGGCCTATCTGAATTGATGCCATCTAAAATTCTTTGTGTAAGGTTTATCAGAAGAGTGTTTGTGGAGTGTAGTGGCCTAAAACCGTGTTGTGAGTCAGCAAGGGGAATATGTTGTGTGACAAGTTTAAGTATTAGGCGTTCAGTGACTTTAGAGGGGGTGCAGAGAAGTGTGATTGGGCGGTGCGATGTTGGGATTGTTGGGTCTTTGTTCGGTTTTGGAATGGTGATTATTTTACCATACTTCCAGATGTCGGGTATAGTGTTGTGTGAATAGCTGTAGTTTGCAATGTTTGTGAGTGCGTATATACCTTGTGGTTCAATGTGTTTTAGGTGGATGTTATTTATGTTATCAGGGCCACAGGCAGATGAGTGCTTCAGATTATGTATTATGTGTTTTCTCTGTCTATGAAGGGTGTATAGTCTGAGTCTGTGGGAAAGTCTTTCTTATGTCGAATAGTGTGTCGGTCTTCAGGGTGAGAAGTGAGATGGCTTGTCTGTGCAAAATGATTTATGAGTGTTTGCTTGTTGTCTGTTTGAGGGTAGATTGTCTGTTGTTGTGATTATCGCTGCGTGAGAGCGTGTTGTATTACTGTTGGATAGTGTAATGCTGTTGAGTGTTTTGTACAATTTGCTGGTGTTTGTTTTGTGGTCAAGTGTATTGATAAAGTTTTGCCAATTTTTGTTTGTTTGTGTATTTTATTGGCAATCACAGTGTTTAGTGTTTGTATTTGGTCTCCTAAGTTTTGAGGGATAGGTGTGGGGGTATTGTGTTTAAGTGTGTCTCGTTGTCTGATGGGGCCTTGGATTTCTGGTTTGAAGTTGGGGTTGTGTGATTTCCTGTTGCCTCTAGGGATGTATCTCTAGTCTGCATTTTGTATGATTGTATTAAAAGTGTGCACAGCATTGTTTATGTTTGTGATTGGTGTACTGTTAAGTGTTTCAAAATGTTATTCTGTCTCTTCAGTAAAAGCTTCCCAGTTAGCTCTCTTGTAATTGGTGTATGTGTGTCTGTGGCCAACTGGGGTGCATCTTGTTTTGGTGGTGGTGATGATTGGAAGGTGGTCAGAACCAAGGGTTCCGACCACTCTCCATGATGTTGTTGGGGTTAGGCAGGGGGAGCAGAAGGTGATATCAGGAGAGGAGGGAGTGTATAGGGCTTGGTGTGGGATATGTGTATGGTTTTGTGTGTTGTTCATGATAGTCAATGAGTCAAACTGAGTCTGTATATCAAGCCCTCTGTCTGTGTCAGGGTTGTCGACTTGGCGTTGAAGTCACCACCCATGATCAGATTGGGGATTGAGGCTAGTTGGCTAAATTGAGGCCTGAAGGTGTTTGGAACTGTGGGGGATGATTGGGGGGGAATGTACATGTTAACTATTGTCAGTGTTGATTTGTTGCCTGTGCGGATTTGAATGGATTGGATTTCTGTTGTGTTATCTGTAGTAGGGAGGAGAATTTTGGTTGTGGCACTTGTGTCCACAAAACAGATGAAGTGGTGGATCAGGGTGATGAGCCCACCGCCATTGCCGTCGGTCCAGTCTTGTCTGATGGTGGTGTAATTATGAAATGATGGTGTTTTGTGTGAGTGTCTTAGTTTTGTTTCTTATATAATTGCAATGTGTATGTTGTGTTGTTTAAGACAGTGTTCGAGTTCATGTTTTTTCGTGTTAATACCATCAATGTTGTGTTGTAATATGTTGATGTTGTGTGTTCTGTATGTGTTGTATGTTGCCGTTTGGGTTTGAGGTTGGGGTGTTAATGGGGAAGGTATAGGATCTGGGTTAGAGGGGGGGAAAGGAGAGATTGGGGACAAAGGAAGGGGAGTACTGATTGGGGATAAGAGCAAAGGGAAATTTGGAGTGGGTAAGGGTGCTGGCTGTGGTTGGGGAGGTGGGAGTGGGGTTACTGGAGGGCAGGTAGAACATGTCCAAGTGTTTGTGTATTGGTTTGTGTCAGCAAGTGTTGTACAAGTGAGGTGGGCCCAGTTTTTACACATATTGCACTGAACTGAGAGAGTGGTTGAAAAGCCCACCAATGTCTCTCACGACGACGACAACGAGGACGAGCCGGATGACATTTAATTTGCAGGTAATGATTTATCAAACACAGGTTAGGTTAGTTTAGTTTAGGTTAGACGAATTTATCATCCTTTCATTTCTTTGACATCGGCATCTATCATAACAAACATGGCGTACCATTTGTCCGACACGACTTCGTTACTTACGAAATCTGTTTTAGCACCTTTTTTTGTTTTTTTATTTCCACTCACAAAATTGCATACTATGTTGATACATTATAATTTACAACATTAATAATTAATTTTCTATTGCTATATTGCACCCATGGCTGAAACTAAAAATTTACCAATACCGGTTTATACTGTACCCCAGGTAGTTTTTCATCTCAAACACATTAGAATTCCTTTCTTTTTTATGTTCTATGTTTCTGCCCCATACAGTGCTCTTGGCACAGTCAATCCTTCATACAATCTTCTTAGCATCCATTCCCAAATGTCTATTTCTCATTACACTTTTTAATCCCCCAAGGCATTTACTCGCTTCTCTCAATCCACATCCTACCTCCACCTCCACTCCTCCCTTTCCCGCCACATTCGCACTCAAGTATCTAAAACTATCCACTTCCTCCAGTCTCTCTCCCTTAATACTCACTTCTAGTCTGCTGCCACTTTCACCCCTTGTACATCTCATCACCTTACTTTTACCCACATTTATCTTCAACTTCCTTCTTTCGCACACCTTCCCAAATTCTGTTACTAACTTCCTCAACCCCCCCTCTGATCCTGCTACAAGTGCAGTACAACTGACTTATCTCCCACTTTTCTCCATACCCTTTAACCATCTCCAATCCCCGACCTTTGCATTTACTTCTCACACCACCCCATCCATGTATATATTGAACAGCCGAGGCAACATAACACATCCCTGACAAAGTCCCACCTTCACCCCCAAACCACTCACTCTCTCCATTTCTAATCCTAACACAAACTCTACTACACCCGAAAAAAATCTTGACTGCTCTTAAAAGCTTTCCTCCTATCCCATGTATCTGCAATACCTCCCACAATGATAAATTTTAGTTTCTACTATGCTTCCCTTAAATCTCTCTTTTCCCACCTTTTTTACTCTATATTTTTGGTGAGAAACTGCTGGTTGCCAACAGCAAAAATGTCATGAAAATAGGTATCTAGGGATGAAATGAGGAAGTGATTATACCCTTGATACTGTATGGAGCTAAGACTTGGAAATTGGAAGAGCCTTGTTTGAGAGGTGTTGAAAATTAAGGTGGAGGTTATGACAATGGATAGAGTGAAATGTGGAGATGAAGCAGAGGATGGAGTTGGAAAGTGCAGGAAGATAGGGTTGATTAAAAGATGCTGAGATGGTTCAGTCATGTAGAAAGTATGAGTGAAGAAAATATTGCCAAAAAATATATAATAATTCATATTGCTCCCAACCCAGTCCAAGGTGGCACCAATCCTAACATATGCTGCAGTGTCTCCCTGATATAATTATGTCATCTTAACAAGGGAATGACTGCAATGGGGATATGGCAGAAATGTAACGACCTTTTGAATACAATCATTAGTAAAGAGCAAGTCCTAAATTTCTTGAACAAAGGTAGGTAGTAGTACTCACTGAATAAGACCTGAATATTTTAAGAGAAAAACATGGCATCGGAGACACAAACATTGTGATCAGAGTTCATATCCCAGTGCATTGAGAGTAGATTGAAATCACCTATCATACCAAGTTCTTTATCCACATTTATGTTGTACATAAAGTACTTAGGGCCTAGTCCCTTTTTTTGTTGGAAATATCCATCACTTCCTTGGGGGACAATATCGCACCGATGTTGAGTCTGAGAGGTGATACAAGAAAGATTTATGGAGGCAGCAGATTAATATTCTTATGAGTGAAGCCTAGTCTCTAGTCATGAATTATTGCTGAGTGACTTGGTCTGTAGGGATGTCACTAAAGTTCTTAAAACACTGACTGCATAAAACATTCAGTGCCTCATACTGAATGGTAGATAAAGTTAATATTTTTTCGTCATTGATGCATGAAATTAGGCAATAGGCCTACTGTTGATATATACAAGTTTAGGGTGGGGAAATACAGTGTTAACGTGTTGGGAATGTATAAGCCGTAAGATTATTTTTATACAGGTACATAAACACCGTCCTTAGTTAAGATAATTTCTAAACACAACATACCCGTCGGTATTTACAACCAAGTCCAAAATAACAGGTTGGAGCTAGGATTAATTAACAGAAAAAACAACAATATGTTCTTGGCAAAATTTGCTTCTTTAAGTAGGACCATCTCCACCCATGACTGGAGTTGTTGAAGTTTACTCTTTTTAAAATATGGGCATGAAAGGGCAGAGCGGTTCTAAACCGAACAGTGTTCACACTCGTTACTTCTTTCCTGATGCTAGTGTCACATGTACCACAAGGAAACTCATAATTTTCAGTACAAGAAATTGAGGCATCCCCCGGTCCTGCCCACGTCACCTGGCCTTAGACCTTATGTTGGGACAGCCTTAGCTTGTAGGATTGCAAGATTTGCATGTCGCTCGTTCAAATCGAACGACTCCTTTCACTGAATCGGGTATATCGAGTCATCGTTTCCATTAACCCCTTCGCTTGGTATTTGTTTACATTATACATATCAAGGTAAAACGAATACTATAGGGTACGTTAGAGGGGGTGGGGTGAGGGAGAGCCAGAAAACCTCTCCACTGCGCAGGTAGGTGATGACGTCAACGGAAATATCGAGACCAGGGTTCTGCGGGTCGAGAGCTGTCAGTCGCACACCAGTGTGTGGAGCTTCGCTCCATCTTCTGATGAAAAGGGTACTTAAGGCAGACAACATATAAAAATGCCAACAGTTTGTGTAGTACAGAAGTGCATTGCCGTTAGACTGAAAGGTGATAAAAATATACATTTCTTTTCACTACCCAAAGATAAAGAACTTAGAAAGAAATGGATTGAATTATGTGACACACACAATACTCGGTCATCTGGATATGTATACAACCGTCATTCAATTGCAAATGAACAGACTAAAGAATCCGGGTAAAACATAACAGAGCTTGGTGGAGATTAAGGTCTACATATAAAATTCACGCTTGACATGTCATCCCATCTAATAAATCGTCATATTAATATAATCCACCTAATGTAAGCATGGATTTTTTTTATAACTTTTCTGGCGGTCATATCTCGGATACTGATCATTTGAGGATAAGAAAGTGATACTGAGTAATTTCAGTATTATGTGAACATCATAGTGTAATTTTAAAGTTCACCATACATACAGATGGTTTTCTTTAAAGTTTACATTTTCTTCTACCTCTCTCACGTCCCATCTGGATTTCCTATGACGTCACGGTGGAGGTGCGCGGAGGGGGGGGTGCTCAACGTACCTTATAGTATTCGTTTTACCTTGATACATATGTTGGTGGTTCGGAGTGGTACGTATATTGGTCATATCACGTACTGCTTGTAACTCGTATGAATAGCGGCATGACTGTATGAGTACACCCACCAGAACTACTGGCTCTTTCATTGACCAGTAGCTCGTGACCGGCTACAGGTTTCAGCCTCGAGTCACGGAATCGTGTAACGAGTGAACAGGAGTGACTTGCAGAACTCGACTCACTTGGCCGTTCTGGACAAATTCCAAGGGTCCTGGCTCACCCCGCATAGGTTGGAGGGAGGTTTGAATGTGAAATACCGGGCCGTGGTGCGTTAGTATGAACACACATCATCTCTCATATCATAGGACTACTGGCCTCCAGGCTGCGTATTCCGGACTCGAATTTGGGACTCGGGTACTGTAGTAAAGGTAACCAAGATGCTCTAGTGGGTAATTCAACAGAGTCGGACCGCTCTGAGCAGATTCGATGAGCCCAGAGTCTCACGGATTTTAATTTTGAAATAACCGGCCTCATGTGAGCAATCGCTAACTTCTATGCTTTTAAAATCAAATGTAACAATCAAATTGTAGGGTTTTAATCAGAAATATTAAACAGGAATTAAATTATTACAACATTCAAGCATAGCTATACAGCTCGGCTGGCATGATTACCCAGCCCGCTGCAGCACGCAAGCCGCTGACTAATTTGGTGAATCAGGTGACTCAAGTACTCGATTCTCTTGAATCACTCAAAAAACTCGAGTCACCAAAAAGAATCGATGTTTCCATCACTAATAGTTTGGATCTGTTTGACTACACAAGGGAATGTTTACACTCGAAGTATAGTAAGGATTTTTCTTATATTTTTCACCATATATGGTGGGCTTGCTTTAAAATAGTAATAGATTTGAAAAAAATTAAGGCGACTCCTGTCTGTCTTCGTCAGCGGCTTAATTACTAAAATTGGTGTCTTGATACTCTACTACTCATGAAGCTATGTTAGTTTTCTAACAATTAGCCTATATATTTTAACATAGAAAGTTAATTGCAAACATAAATTTCATTTTATCAGTCCTTTTTAGTACCTGCTTGTCTTATCTTTACGTGTTGTACGTCTTTTTCTCGTATGTGACACTATACCAGCCTTGACAACCACGGAACTAGGGTAAGTGGGATGGGCATAACGACAGGTGCTGATGCTGATGTCAACACACCCTGACAGTTGCATAACGGTCTCTATCAGACGGGCGGGACCGAGGCAAGGTGCCCAAGGTCACCATCAGCTGGGCGGAACACTGAGAGGTGGAAGAAGATAGTTTTGTACCTTGGTTTCGATTAAACTACCTTGAGATTACGACGGGGAAGGTTTAGATGTTCTTCTCGTTCAAATTTTGAGGCCATGTTGAAGCAAAAAAGGCTTCAAATAAAATACCTAGAGGTATTCGAAGCTGTAGTCAGCAGTAGACAACGGGAAAATATTTGTCACATAAATATCACAACGTTAATTGTAAAGGTATGATGACGTAGTTAGTATCAGCAGATCTCATAAATATCACAATGTTAAGAGTAGATGTATCCTATGGTAGTCAGCATCGGTGGATCACACATAGGTATCATTGTGCAGGTGTTCCCTGCGAAAAGTAAGTACGCTATTTGGGAGACATTACGTGGACTCTTATTGTATTTCGTCAATTGTGTATTATAAGAGTAACTTACAATATTCAATTTCTTTTTTAATTTTCTTTTTTCTACTGCATCCTACAGCTCAGAAACCACCATATTACCTCCTAACCCTTTCTCTTCTAGGAAAAAAAATATAACTTTACCCCTAACCAGTTTTTTTCCTCTTTACCTTTGGTTTACTGTATCCTGGAGGGATTCTATTCGGGATTTTTCTTCCAGGCATCTGGAAATACTTCCCTTAAGGATAAAGTAGTCAAATGTGAAGAGGAAAAGAAGTTGGGGATTTTTTTCCAGGGGGGTTATTTCCTACGGGTGGTAATTTCCTTGTGGTATTTTTTCCTGGAAGCGTCTGCCATCAGAGCCTCCCAGTAGGAGGAAGGGAAGGGGTTAGGAAGTTAGATGGTGTTTTCATAATGACTCTGAAAGGGGAGGGGGCGGGTGTATGGCGCAGATAGTGGACAATCTAAGAAGAATTAGACTGAGGTTGCTTAAATGTACGGAGTGTGAATGGTAATAATGACATGCACAGGCAGGGTAAGATTGCTGCTCACTGTTTACTTTGGGAAGAGAGAGTGGGAGTGGGAGATGAGGAAGGTTGAGAAGAATATGTGTACACAATTGTGTTTCTTGTAAGCATGCTCGGTTGTGTTCCAGTTCTCGGTTTGGGATAGGTCATCGGCAGTTCTACTGCAAAAATAGGTGCATTGTTATTTGGGTCAGTATGGTGTACTTATTGTTATGAGTTGTATTTCCGTAGGGATTGATGAAATGGGTAACAGATTTCTGTCGCAGGTCTTTTGATGTGTTGTCGGGTTGATTTTGGGATATCCAAAAGGTTTTGGTGAGCAAGGTAAAACGAATACTACAAGGTACGTTAGCGGGGGGGGGGGGGGGGAGCCAGAAAACGTCTCCACTGCGCAGGTAGATGATGACGTCAACGGAAATATCGAGACCAGGGTTCCGCGGGTCGAGAGCTGTCAGTCACTCACACACCAGTGTGTGGAGCGAAGCTCCATCTTCTGATTAAAGGGGTAGCTAAGGCAGACAAATAACATATAGAAATGCCAACAGTTTGTATAGTGCACAAGTGCAATGCCGTTAGACTGAAAGGTGATAAAAGTATACATTTCTTTTCACTACCCAAAGATAAAAAACTTAGAAATAGATTGAATTATGTGGCACACAATACTCGGTCATCTGGATATGTATACAACCGTCATTTTGAAAGTAACTATTTATCAGCAACATTTCCTGAAATTTTCATTCAATTGCAAATAAACAGACTAAAGAATCCGGTTAAAACATAACAGAGCTTGGTGGAGATTAAGGTCTACATATAAAATCCACGCTTGACATGTCATCCCATCTAATAACTCGTCATATTAATATAATCCACCTAATGTGAAAGCATGGAAAACATTTTTATAACTTTTCTGGCGGTCATATCTCAGATACTGATAATTTGAGGATAAGAAAGTGATACTGAGTGATTTCAGTATTGTGAACATCATAGTGTAATTTTAAAGTCTACCATACATACAGATGGTTTTCTTTAAAGTTTACATTTTCTTCTACCTCTCACTCTCCCCCTCTGGATTTCCTATGACGTCACGGTGGAGGTACGCGGAGGGGGGGGGTGCTCAACGTACCTTATAGTATTCGTTTAACCTTGTTGGTGAGTTTCTTTGCGTTTGGCACATGTGGGTGATGTCGGGCTGGGATGTATTTCGGCTTGGACTTCCTGTTTTGAGGAAGTACAAGCTCTATCAGACAAGGATGAAAGAGATGATATTTTTTTCGTAGGAGGAGGTCGGTTTGCTGTCGGGAGCTTGGTGTGAGTTGACAAGGGGTGGCTGTGGTGAGTTCACTCAGCATTTCCCAACCTGGGGTTCTAAAGTCATGATATGGATCAAAAGGTCTCCTGTCGGCATGCTCCGCCTTTGTAATCCTTTGTAGTAGGTGCTGAGAAACAATGCATACTTTTCTTTATCTTTCTTGTAATAAGATGTTTGTAGGGGTTGTTCTACTCCTTAGACCTGAATATTGTGGGTGCTAGGGTCGGAGAAGTTTGGGAAACGATGAGTTAGGGATTGGGAGGTACAGTATTGCGTGTGTTGTAGAGTCAATATTACGTACGAAGATATACTTGGCGTCGTCGTTTGGGTGGAATTGTCGGAGAGATGGTGTGTGGTGAATCATAGTGTTTCTGCACACGTGATTTCAGATTCGGTTATCATCTTCCTATTCCCTAGGTGATTCACAAGCTGATATGTTCTTGGTCTGAGTGTAGAGAACTCGATGGAAGCGATATACTGTGCACTGTGGGGAAGATGCTGTGTGGTTTTGACCACAGTCTACATATTTGACAGGGTGTGAACATTGAGATCCGTGGACTGATGCTGAACAGCGTTCATAGGCACCTTGTTGATAGCGACATCCTTGTTTGATATGCCTAAAGCGTTGAAAAGTTAGTGCCAGTTAAAGGTCAGTGTTGATGGGTTGGAATTTGTGTACCGTTTATGATTTTCGTAAATCATTAATGTCACTCTTTGGTCTGAGAGATCTTCCAACATTTCTTCTTCCTGGAACTTGCGTACATCTGGGGGGTGAATCACCTCCACATTGTTGTTGAATGTTGCATGTTGTGTCGTCTGAATTGGCGCATCTGCTGTAAGAGATGTCACACGTGGGACAAGAAAAAATTATCACGAGATGAGATGGCGGCATCTGTGACCCAGCCTTCCTAGATAATCATTTGTCACAGTTCCGTCATAGATAAGAATGAATTTCTACCCTCCTCCAAAGCCCCACCACTACCTTGAACGTGAAGGTCTGAGCCAGCTGCTTCGTAGGTGGTTATGCCCGGTCAGGTGTGTTTGACGTTTTCTCCTTTTATGTCGCGTTCCCAGAACAGGATACCAACGTTGCCGTTGTGACTGAGCTTCCTGAAGAATGAAGGCAATCACGAATCGTTCATTTGTGTCACGTCCATGTTACGTGAACTCATGTTCCTGGGACATAGTACAACCACACCTTCGTGCTGAATCAGGCAGCAGCCAAAATAAAAATCATAGTACGTCAGTGATGATGGAATTGTACTTGCATAATTTGGTCTTAGCCCCTTTACTCTGCAGTCCATTCATCAAGGGCGTCCTCACGGTTTTTTGTGGGGAGGGGGGTGGCAAAATTAAATATAAGGTTAATGGTATAGGGTCATATACAGATACTTCAAATAATCGGCATAGGTAGGCATATATTTACATTAGCTACACGAGTTACATCTTTACTTTCATCAAATTCAAAAAGTGACGGAGTAATTAATCCAAGGGTGACAGAGTAAAAAATATTCTTTTACCCATGAAATGGTGACGTTATGACCATGCAATTCACTATCATGTATCTACTTGAATTGCAGACTGGCAGACAAAAATCAATCATACACTGATATTCTATAACTTTAAAAAGTAACGAAATTTTACGTGATGACCGGCAACATTTCAAACAATAGTATGACTACAAGTTACTTAAAAATAATCAAATAGGAGCATGAAAAAATATTGGTGTAAATATCTATAACGGTCTGAAAAATTAAGCATTGTATGAAATGCCTGAGAGGAAACAAACTTAATATTGGAATTAGTACCACGAACTGTTGACTTCAAAAGTCCAGTTCTCTTCAGCCAATTATGTAAATCACTGGTCCATCCACACTTTGAATATGGTGTTTCTGCATGATCCCCTGGCTTCACTAAAGACACTGATCACTTGGATAATGCAGTGGCGCACCACAAAATTCACAAAAAATATGAACACTGAAGAATTAGGGAAATTTAATACAAGCATTTATGATTTCAAGGGGAATTGATAGCATCCAATTTGAATATATTGTTGCAATAATTACTAACAGGACGAGAAATGATAGCCTTAAACTGCCAGGGCATATACATTAATCAGTAATGTAGAAATAAGCAGAAAAAATACCAAGGAAGACGTCGTCAATAGAATAAGCCTTCAGCCGAGGCAAGTGAATGTAATCTGGTTCGAAGTTTGAAAACCACATAGATAAACACTTAATCATTTATTCATCAATTTACATATCAATTTATCTATCCAACCATTCATTTATTCAATTAATTATCTAATCATTCATTTATTAATTTATCTTTATTTATTCACTGATTTATCTATTTTCACTTTGCCTCGTTATGGACTGCAAGGTATTCTGTCGGCCTAATATTTTACCATTCCAACTCTGTGATGTGGTGGGGGACGATTCCACTGTAGTATCTCTGAAGGGATGTGGGGTGTAAATGTCTTCTTTACGTCAATGCAACAGTTTGCGTTCTTACATATCATCTGCCGTATATTTGTCTTCTTGTTGCGGATGAGTTATATTTTATGCCCCGTTTGAACTACATAGCTGGAGAAAGTGATATGTATTTACCTAGTTATATTTCACCTAGTTGTAGTGTACGGGGTTGGAGCAATGGTCAAAGGGTCGTCTCTTTATCAACTAAAACACATGAATCTGTTTTCCCTAAAAAAGCGTGGACTCAGAGATGACTTGATACAGGTCTTTAAGATTCTAAAGGGAATTGACAACATCAAAAGTGACAAAATTTTCACATTGAATGAGAATCAGACAAGAAACAATGGTCTCAAACTGTCCGGAAATATATTCAATTTGGAAGTAGGTAGAAACAACTTTGCCAACCGTGTAGTTAATGAATGGAATAAACTTCCTGCACAGGTAGTGCAATGTAGTTCAGTTCGAAGCTTTAAGAATCATTTAGATAAATACCTAAGTAAGATGCTGTAATGATTATAATTGATCTTATATTATTTGTTTTTGTTTTGTTATCATTTGTCTGTCTGATTTTCATTTATTATTAGTTATTAGTTATATGAACATAAGAGAAGAAGAGAGAAGGAGTTTGAATGTGTTTGAGATGAGGTGTCTGAGAAGTATGGTGGGGGTTACTAGGCTACATAGAGTGAGAAATGAGGAGGTGAGAAGGAAACAGGGGTGAAAAAGGATTTGGGAGATAGGGTTGATGAAAGAATATTAGGATGGTTTGGACACATGGAAAGAATGAGTGAAGAAAGACTAGTAAAAGAGGTATGGAAGGCAGATGTGGAGGGAGTGAACATGAGGGGACGTCCTAGGATGAGGTGGATGGATGGGGTGAAGGGGGCTTTGGGGAAGAGGGGAATGTCTGTTGAGGAAGGAAGGGAGAGGACGGAAGACAGAGGTGAGTGGAGAATGGTTGTATATGGATGATGTTGTGATTGCATGAGGAGGAATGGGCGGGGGGTGGGGTGGGGGTGGGGGTAGTATGTGTGAGTAAATTTTGACGCAGCCCGAAGGGATTTCTCCCCGTCCTCTCCTTATATGCAAGGGGGGACGGAGAGGGGGGGGTCGCCGATTAAATGAAGCGGCCTTGCTGTGGATGTGCTGTGTCTTGCGACACTGCTTCTGACCCAGGGCGGTGAGCAGGGTGCAGGGATGACCCGTCATCCAGGAGGTGCTCAGATGAGAGGGAGGGTGGGAGGGGTGTGGAGTGTATTTAGGGATGAAATGGGTGGGAGTGTTTTTATGCCTTTCCCTTTTTGGCTACCTCCCTTGGAAGGGGGAAAAAGCCTTGGTATATGTATGTATGTAGCCTATATGTCACTTTATTATTATTTACTATTTACCTGTTTGTTTATTATTTAACTATACCTATGCATTTATTTATGTATTTTATTTGTTATTTACATTATTATAGTTTTTATTTATTGTTTTATTATTAATATGATTTTTTTTTTCGCATCCGACCTAGATATGGATCAAAAGGTCTCCTGTCGGCATGCTCCGCCTTTGTAATCCTTTGTAAACCTTACCTTGAATTATTTCATAATGTTGGCTTGGGTTATAATTTCATCTAACTTATCTCAAAAGTACTTCTATGCGTAAAGCTATACTTCTTGAAATTTCTTAAACAAGTCTTTATTTACGTTGGCCTATATTATTCAATGCAGCCAGAATAGATATTTAAGAGTCCCACCACGTGATACGGGAGTAGTAATAACCAGCGCTTCTATCCATAGAGACGACGTCGCACCGAATAGAAATCGTAGAGAATGTAAACGAGAAATTCATGAGGATGGCAGAACGAAGGTAATAGAAGTTGTAAGTGATCAGCATTTGTTTTCCAGTGAAACGAGTAACCATAACTGAGTGTTCTGTTACATTGGTCAGCAGGGGTGTCACTAAAATACTGACTGCACAAACTCATGCAGTCAACACGGGGGCTGCGAGTTCCCAGACAACGTCGTAGTGTGGATGCGCAGCATTACGCAAGACGGCGTTGCCACTTGCGCAGAGAACTGAGTCTGGGTTTTCATGATGTTCCATTACGAATAAGCTATACACGCCTTGCACAACGGAAACTGTACGTGTTCTCGACCCCGGAAACTGACTCAACATAATGAGAATCGAAATATTTCTGATTCTTGAAAGTCGTCTACTCCGAGCACAGCAGGTCTTCATGAAGTAACTGGGGGAAAAAAGGAAAAATTAGGTGTAAACACGACGCGACGGCAGCCTGTAAGGGGGGGGGAATCGCGTTCGTCAGTGCTATAAATATCTATCAGGTGCGTTTCCCAAAATCCAAATCGCTAACAAACTTACTCTTCCGATAACGTGGTTTACCGTGTATATTCTGGCAAATCTCAGTTTTACAAATGAGGATTTAAGTACAACGGTTACCGATTACTTACCCAGTATATAAATAGCAAATCATTAGGACACCATGGGAATGGAAGGAGGGGAGGGTTAATTTGGTAGACTCACGAAAATAAAATCAACATTCATACAGTAATATTTTTTTTTTTAAAGAATGAGGGGCTAGGAGAGTGCTATAGTTGGAGATGGAGTGCACCCCGATGGTACCAAATTTGTGCTTCACGTACGATAACCCAGGGTCAACAGGTAGTCTATTCAAGTACATTGTAATTAAGTCACTGGTGCCGTGCTCTTACTAGATGACTAATTTGCATGCAACGCATATAATGTGTATACCTTTGCTTCCTGGGCAAGATTTTTGTCGAGCCAACTAATGAAGTTCTATTTATTTCACGGAAGAGTTCTTGTACGCCAAACCCGCGCCTTGCTCACGGAAACTCTTCCCTGAACCACATACACTGTCGAGGAAGAACTAAAGTAAAAGTAAAAAAAAAAAATCAGAATTGTTGTATATACATAATTTGGACTAGGGACTTTGGGAGGAGGGGGAATATCGATTGTTGAATAACAATAAAAATATAAGTTGATATTATTAACCAGTCCCACGTACAAGTGTTATTTAATCTTTAATCTAATGAAACCGAGTGGGACGTCACTCGTCTTGTTCGGCAGTGTGCTGCTCCCGTGGATTACTACAGAGCCCCAAATGAGTGAAACGGCGTAGACTTTGGCAACTTCCTCCCCGATGTTTTGGCATGCACCTCGTCCTACGTTTCGTCGTCGCCGTTGGGAGGCCTCCCATCTCGCTTTGTATATCAAATGCACCGTCTTAGTGCCATAAACATTGGAGTCATTATTAATCGTTTGGGGCAAGTTTATAAACAAAATGGTATTCATAGAATGTATTGATCTCTTACACAAAAAAGAAAGAAAGAATGCAAGCGAGCATGTGAAATATTTTTGAAAGCAAATGAATTATTTGGAAAAAGACTCAAATTATTATTGGCAATGGTTTAAACAATAAGCTTGCTGAACTACCTCCATGGTGCGCAATAAAGCTTACACTTGGGGCAGTTGCAAATCCAGAAGTCAAAACAAACCTCGGAAGAAATAAGAAGTTATCGAAACAAATGGTGAACGAAATTAAGTAATCCTATGCCAATGACTCAGAACGAAGTAGATCTCTGGTCATATTGGAAGAATGAAGTTTGAGTCATGCAATATGCCAGATGTGTTTACATGGAACAAGACCACCAAAGGACATAGAAAAGCAGAGGTGGGCGCGCGAACCTTTTTTGGGTTCCGAATCCGAACCCGAATCTTCGCCGGTTTTGGGTTCCGAACCTCCGAATGGCGAACCCGATTTTCAAAATTTCGGTGCGAACATTTACTCCGAACATTTGTCCGCGAACCTCCGAATCTTTAAAAAATAGCAAAGCGAACCTTAATTCCGATACCTTCCGAACATTTCCAAACCTAAATTTTACTCATTCCGAATCTCCGAATCTAAATTTAAAACTTTCCGATTAAAAAAAGTGTTTTTTAATATATCTACATTATTTATTAAACAAACTATTACTAGAAAAACAAATTATTAATACAAGACATTAAAAAGTAAAAACAAAAGTTTACAAAACAAAACAGTAAAAACATTTAAAACAAAAATTCACAACACTTCAGTCTTCACTCTTCACAGATTCACTCTAACTTGTCGGCCCTCTCTCTCTCTCCCTCACCAACTTCAAGTTTCCCTTCATGAAGGTCAGGTTCTCAAAATTCAGATTGGTCAGAGAGGCTCGCTTTGGCCTCAAAATGTCCGAGCCGAAGCTGAAGAGTCGTTCAGCTGAGGCAGACGAGGGCAGGGGAGTGTTATACTTGATGAAACAGTTCACCCAGTGCTGCCTGTGCTCCTTGGGGAAGTTTGCCGGGGAGATCTTCATGATGCTTGTGCCGAGAATGGCGCCCCAAGTGTCTACTTCCTTGCCGACCTCCTCCTCCAGGTTGGCCACCACCACAGGCTCCTCCTCGTCCTCAAGAAGGAAGGCAAACTCGTCGTGCTCGCTGGTGTGGCTGGCCACAGACTGTGGCCTGGAGGTGGGCTGGCTGGAGGCGGAGGCCACATCCCCCTCCTTGGACCTGATTTGGGCCACAAGGTCCGACACCATCTTGTCCCTCACCAGGTTGTACAAGTCAGGATTTGTCCTGCATATGTACTTGACCATCTTTAGACGGAACCTGGGGTGGAAGGCAGTCGCAAGGAGCTTCTCCTGGTCCTCAAACATGTGTTGAAACCTGAAAAGATTAAGATATGAGTTAATTTAATTATTGATTAATGATTTTTTTTCAATTACTATAAAATATTATATTATTTTATTATTTATATAATTATATTATATTATTATTATTATATTATATTAAAATATTAAAAATATCTACCTTTCAGTGAAGCCCTTTTTGTCTCTGCCATGGTGCTCCTGTGTCCCCAGGAGGTAGGTGACGAGGGGCTTGGCATGCTTGATGCTGTTGTCGTCCCTAAGCAGGTTCAAGTCCCTCTGGAGCACCATCAAGTTGGGAAGGAAGTTCCCCATGTAGGCATGCTGGTCTGACTGCATTTTGTCCAAAGCATTGGCAACTGGGGCCATAACTTTGACGTACTCGGCGATGACCTCGTTGTCCTCGTCAACAAAGGCGGGGATCGGGTTGGGGCGCATGCTGGTACAGAGATCATTGATCTTTTTACGGGTGTCCAGGTCCTGTAGCAGGCCAGAAAGCATCTTATAGCTGTCATAGCTGGAGTTCCACCTCGTCGCTCCAGGGACTTCAAGTTTTTTGCCGATAGCATCCTTTATCTCGTTGGCTGCGACAGTTCGGCGGCCCTGGGTATTCCACAAAGACTGTGCCTTGGCAGCCGACCTTCTGAAGATATTCCTGCCACCATGGTTCCATTGTGGGACCTGAAAAAAGAATATTTATTATTTAATATTTTATTACAATTCACAAACTAAAAAATAATAGATAATAATTTACATCTTTTTAGTTTTTACCAAAAGAACAATAAATTATTTAATATTTATAAATTATCAATTTATTAAATTTAAAAAAATAAAATTATTATACTCACTTTGGAAACATCCTCAGACGCCAGGAGGTTCAGAGTGTGTGCACCACACCTCTGGTGTTTAGGCAGGCTAACCTCAGCTTCGTCAGCCTGGTCCAGGGCCTCTTCCATAGATATGACCTGAGGCTCGTCAGCCAGCTCTTCGTCAGGCTTGTCGCCAGGTTGTATGACGACGTCCTCTTGTGCAAAGTTGACAAATGCACTTACATAGTTTGTGCCATTGTCTGTGGTCGTGCAGAGAATCTTGCTGCTGATGCTGAAGTCCTCATGCAGCTTGTTCAAGGACCTCGCCAAGTACTCAGCTGTCTGGCTCTCCTTCACCTCCTTCATGCTCAAGACTGCAGTCGTCCTCTCCAGGGTGGCCTTGTCCACCCACGAGACTGTGGAGCCTATGAAGGCCCGGTTGTGGCTCGACCAGCTGTCGGCAGTGGTGGCCAGGTAGTCCTGCTTGGACATGATCTGGGTGAGCTCATTTTTGGCCCTGGCACTCATATGCTTGATGTCGTCGCCAAGCTTTTTCCTGGACGGTAGTTTGAACTGAGGGTTCAGGTAGTTGAGGAAGGCCCTGGGCGCCTCTGACTCTGTTGTTATTGTGGGCAGCATGTCGCGGATAATCCACTAAAACATAAAAAAGATGTGTGAGTATTTGAAGTTAAATTTTTGTTATAAATTATTTTTATTTATTAAAGTTAATTGATTTATTAAATTATTTTCATACTAAAACAGTAGAACTTTTAAAAGTAAAACTTACCTCATAAAACAGGTCAAGGGCCTTCTGCTGGTCAAACCTCTCAGTCATAGCCTCCTCAATACAGCCCTGTCTGAGGCTTTTGGCATCCCGACCACCAGCAGAAGCAGAGCGGCCACGTTTGCTGCTGCCATCTAAGGCTGCTTTTAAGGCAGGACTATCTAAAGGGTGCTTGGTGGCATAATGCTTCTTTAAGTTGGTGTTGGTGTCATTCTGAAGCTTCAGCCTTGCAATGCAATTTTTCTTGGCGCAGAGGGCAAACCCGGCGTCCCTGCCGACACCACACTTGTAGAGGTGCTTGAGAATGTCCCAGTCTCTGTAGAGGTCCCTTTCCCTCCTGGAACCGTGACCTCCCTCGGCTTGCTCGGCCTCGGTGTCGGCAATGTCCATGTCCTCGGCTCGACTTGTGCCAGGCATCAGCTCCGGACTCGAAAACTCTGGCAGTTGGATATCGCTGGCGTCAGATTCACTCTCAGCGAGGCCGCTTGGGTTCGTGGACCTTGGTGTGTCAGACTGAGCACTTGGGTTTCTCGACCTCGGTGTGGGTGTCACGTACTTACCCATTGTCAGCGGTGAGTGTGATGTGAGTAGAGTAGTCTAGCCTCCTTGGGTGTCCTCTCCAGAGTGTTGTCAGTGCAACGGTTGAAGAATGTCTGACTATTGTAGCACTGTTTAACTAAATCGTAACTTACGGGACGCGGTGACAAGAAAGTCTGCAGACTGTGCAGATTTGTAAACACTAAACAAGCGCTCTGATTGGCTGCTGTAGTCACCGGCGCATGCGCGCATGCGCATGCAGTGGTCATTTGAGACACACACACACACACACTTACACGCCCATACTGAAATAGAAGTAGAGAGAAGCGATAAAGTAAAACACAATGCTAATGGTCAAAGGCGTCTCTAGTTGTTACAGAAACATAGGCGTCACCACATCTGTATGCCGCGGAAAAGTTGAAAACCAATGTTTGGTCGTCTTCGTTTTTTCGATTTTTTCCCGGGATACGGAGGTTCGGATTCGCGAAAAAAAAAGACGTTCCGAACCCGGAAGTCCGAATCTTTTTTGACGTCGGTCCGAATCCGAACCTCCGAACCCAAATCCGGGATTTTGCCGGTCTGAACAAATCTGCGGATAAAGGTTCGCGAACATGTGTGCGGAACGCCCACCTCTGAGAATAAGTAAATAAAAGTAAATAAGTAAATATATAATTGACATACGAATAAATACCTAAATAATTAATTAAATATAAGCAGTAAAGTAAAAGAAGAAGAGTAGAAATCAAATTGAAGAAAATAATAAAAAATATTTAATGAACATCTCGAAAAATATTATATCTTGGTAAGAGAGAGAATGAATAGATAACAAATAAACAGATAAAGATAAAAGACAAAAGGTGCCCCAGGCCATACACGTGGCCAATGTCTCCTGGAGGAAAAAAATAAGATTGTTCAACTGAAATCACCCACGAACAAAGCCATCCTATCGACATTTCTGCTAAACTTGCCCGACATGACGTCATGTCGGTGGCAGCATCTGGCGGTAAATTTTCTATATTCTTTGAAAACCTTCTGGTGCGTTCAAGGAATAGGAAAAAACTAACATTATCTCCAAGAAACTGTGATAACATGGTGTAACACTTTGTTTTTACAGTTTTAAAGTGTAGAAGCTAAGTTTGCTTATTTTTTTCTAGGTATCAGGCAATCTTTATTAGACTAAATCAAATCTCCACAGCTTGCGAGTTTTGTCAAGCTTAACTTTATTAGCCCTTTAGCTCCGTTTTACTTTATTCGTTGCCAGGAGATTTTATCTAGCCGAGTGAACTCATTCTATATGCTGTGTTCATCCCCCCAAACCTTAAAAAAATAGTCAGGTCAGTTCGTTTGCTGCTACTGGTATGCCATCACCCAGTACCACCACTGTCTGGGTCCAGTCGAAGGTGCCCCTTCTGGGTCACTCTCCAGTGAACAAGGAGGGTGACTGGACACCCTGGAGGACAAAAAACAAAACTTAAACAAAGAGCAGAGGACTTCAAGACCCAGCGGCCATCTTGAAAGAGGATCTCGACCTGTTCTTATGCGTTGCTGTTCCTCAACTTCTTGGAAGATCACTTTACCACTACGTGATATCTGCATACCACTAGAAAAAAATACTCCAATAGATGTGAAGTAGTTATATGACTGTTAGGAAGGTTAATTTGGCTAATTAAATTCCTGTGTACAATACTTGTACATTAACACTACAAGGGCCTTGATGTCTTTCTGGCGTGGCGGATGTGTAATGTAACCACTGAAGGGTTTCGATGGTTACATTACACATAAGTAGCAACGTCCAACTCCACTGACCTTCAATATTCAGTTCTGCATCAGTTTATGCTCAGCAAAGCACTTGATCTAGTTGTGTTTAACTAGTAATTGTTCTATAAACACTGGAATGTCTGTCTGTGTGTAAGAGGACAGTCATGGACCTTATAATGTGAATGATACAAGGCTGCAGAATAAAACTTAGAAAGTCAAGACAGGTGGGTTGCCAGGACCAGGTGAGTTAGTCGAACCAACTGGGAAAGGTGACCAGAATATATACTAAGCTCCCGGACTTCGAACGGACCTTGTAATAACTGTCTAGCACTGTACTGAGGAGCAATATGGAAGCGACCATTGTTGGTACCTTGCTGGAATTTTTTTACGAGTATATTTCCAAGTTCAAAGAAGTCCAGGCAGTACTACTATACCCTATGCACTGAGATCTGGCCGTTAGGGCGGACCACTGGGAGTTCCCCTGTGGTGCCACATATAATTATTTTATAGTTTTATTTTATTATATAATTCTATTTTATAATTTTATAATGTTGCCTCATATGATTATATTATAATTTTTTGTCACACACCACCACTGAGATAAAAATCAAAGCAATGTTTTCTATACAAAGGTTTCGTTTCTTTAAGTGTAGATATGGCATATGTGCATGCGAGAGCGACGTTGCCACTACATCTAATCTCTGGCCCCGCCCCCCTCACACTGCATTCAGAAAACATTGCATCCACACGCACGTTCTCGCCATGGATGCCCATATGTGGCAACACCGGGAAATCTCCTAGCCACGCCTTATCGGCCAATTCTCCTTGCGCTGACTATAGTCCCTGTTTTGCATTACTACACACAATCACACAGGCTTGCATATCGAGCACATTTCGAGCAATGGTCATTTGAGACACACACTTACACGCCCATACTGAAATAAAAGTAGAGAGAAGCGATAAAGTAAAACACAATGCTAATGGTCAAAGGCGTCTCTAGTTGTTACAGAAACATAGGCGTCACCACATCTGTATACCGCGGAAAAGTTGAAAACCAATGTTTGGTCGTCTTCGTTTTTTCGAATTTTTCCCGGGATACGGAGGTTCGGATTCGCGAAAAAAAAGACGTTCCGAACCCGGAAGTCCGAATCTTTTTTGACGTCGGTCCGAATCCGAACCTCCGAACCCAAATCCGGGATTTTGCCGGTCCGAACAAATCCGCGGATAAAGGTTCGTGAACATTTGTTCGGAACGCCCACCTCTGTAGAAAAGTATAAAGCTGCAGGATCAGTGAACATAGAAGCGGTACATGATTCTGATTAAAGCAGGCGTCTATGAACAATTACGTTTCTCTACTTGCAAATCTTTCTTGAACATCACTTCATCTTACCCCAGCTATCCCCTGGCCCAACTGAGCTAAACAATAAAAAATATAATTTGCATTATATTGTGATTAATATGTGAATATTTTGACCATTTTTGCAAAACAATGGGATAATCAAGATGTCTAGGATCGAATTTGATTACTGCTCTGACAAGTTTGTAGTTTGTGTTTGAGGAGTTTAGACTTGGGGTACCACGAACAACAACCGTAATCAAAGTGACACTGTACTAGTGCAGAGGACAATATCTGGTGGTTTTCAAATATAGAAAACTAGAGATTCTGTACCATACGTTAGAGTAGTGTCATACTCAAATGTTCTATAAATCTAGTTTAACCAAGGACGCAGGCTAATGCATGTTGGTGGGCGCCTGAACGTATAATATGTTTTTATTTCTTAACGTCTTGCTGGTTGTGCATCTACTGGCTCCCTACTATGCATTAATTAAGATAAGCCAAATCCTCGTTCCCCTACTCGTCACCGTAGAAATGTTGCAAAGACTGCCAGCTCGTCCATCCGACATATTGAGCATTTTCTACGATGACCACCGAAGTATCGGAGCAGTGGACAGTTCGTCGACACAGCGTCTCGTGACCCAGGCCCGGCTACTGACCGCTGTGGCTGAAGCGGGTGACACGCCACACTTCTGTAAGTTCCTATGACGCGTCCAGTGCCAACAACGTTGTTCCTTAATTATGGTTTAATGCAGTAGAGACGTTAGTGGATACTTGTCAATATCTACAGAAACATAACAATTTAAATGACATATCCACGCGCCATCCACACTTGTGTGGTGTCTGAATTTGAGTGTCGGGTTTGTTAAGGCTCTGACTTTGTCCCATTAAACTCTCGATTCCCGTTCTATTGTCAGGGTTTCTCCTTGGGACCAAATATCACGGGAGTTTCGCATTTGGCTCGTTTCTCACGTATCGACTTGTCGCCGTAGACCGTCTACGACACGACGCCGTGCTCTCAAATAACCATGCGTGTCTATGGACGTTTTCACACGTGGTCGTGACGTGTAAAAGCGCCCTTAGATACCATCGTTATTGGAGAGCACGGCACGGCGCGGCGTCGCGTCGTGGCGTGGACGGCGTACGGCGAAAGGTCGATACGTATGAAACGAGCCTAATTCTTCAAATTCAATATATAATTTCCTGGGGGAATTCCTTAGTTATCGATTCTTTGCTGGTAGAGTGCAGGACCAAGAGTATTGGGCAGTCCAAAGCAGAGTCCACTTCGTCTTGATGTAGTCAAACGGGTGATTAGCAGGGCTGTGTAGGTCCTGGAATGCAATGTCTTTTAGTCGGATCCGGCGTCCAGTTATTGATCGTGGTGCTTGGGTATGTTGATAACACCATTTGCGTATGTGAGCGCGTGTGTATTTAACTAGTTGTATCATATGAGGTTGGAGCAGTGATCATGGGGTCCCGTCTCTTTGCCTCCGTCCATCAAACTTTGCCTTAAACTCGTTCATATTATTGTTCTGGATTATATTCTCCTCCAATCTGTTGCATAAATGTACGCATCCATGTGGAAAGTTGTATTTCCTAACATCTTTCAAACAAGGTTACTTTCATTACATACCAACAGTTCTTCCCTGTCCATTTCTCTATACCTTTCTCTGATCTAAATATCATCAGCCTCTCTATCTCTTCCATTGCGGAAATTCCCACTTTTCTCAGGCTTTCCTCGCATGTCAGACTTGGGATCATATTGATTGCCACCCTTTGTGTGTATGTGCGTACGTGTATGTATGTGTGTATGAGCGTGCGTGTGTTTATGTATCACTATTCAATGTTTACTATCTACTACTAACGTTGCATTAAAAATTGCTCGGTAAATAAAGGGACCTTGTTGTAAAACAGCAGATATATCTAACGGGGTTAGACTGTTCCAAGCCTATTACCGCAGTCCTTCGCTGGATCCGCTTTAGAGGGAATCTTTCTTCCTATCAGGAAATAGAAGAGCAACCTAATCTTTTGTCTTCTGAAATACCGTTGGTCAAGGTTGCTGAGTGCACCTCGACATACTTCCCACAGTGGAAAATTTTGAGCGAGAATTTATGAAATGTCGTAAAACGATAGAAAACGGAGACGTGCGCAAATCTTTGGCGAAGAATGTGCGCCTCGTGATAGAGGTATCCTGTAAAAAATATAGTATGAATTGTTTTTAAATAAATAGATTACTCTATATAATAGATAAGCATCCAGTGGGGTTATGGCAGACATATTTGAGTTTAATTCGCATTAATGTAGATTGTATGGAATGCCTAGTGTTATGTTTGAATTTCCCGCGTACTATCTGTTCGAACACAACGTACATACAAATTGAATTCATCATCAAAGAAACACAACTTTTATCACGATCAGGATTTTATATGTAATATTCAGTCTACTTAATTCATGTCTTATTCGCCCATAATTACTTTACAAGATTGTAGAGACAGTATGCGAACAATCTTGTTAAACGTTTACATTACCAAACTCGATCGTCTCGGTGTTCTGATACTCAGCTGTTCGGCAGTCTTTTTCGTTGGCAAGGGCGCATGCCAGCCCGTGTGCAGCGGAGGGCCTTGTATGCTACGAAGTATTGTCGGTTTTCACCTCTCCCACTGATGTATTAAGGTACAGTCTATTATTTGTAAGCCCAGTTGTGTCTTAGAAGCTCCTCAAAATCTTTTGAAATGCCACAAGTCTGCTTCCTGTGCACGATGTGATGTATTTGCGTCATTGGAGTGGATTGGAGGAAGGTAGAGTGAGGGAGTAGATGCCAAGTATGTCAATTCTCTGTAGGTTTATTATTCGCTATATGTATAAAGAAGATATAATTGTATTATGTAGTTAGTTTGCTTATTGTGCGCAGTTGTTACCGGAGCTTTGTGATGTGTATATTTTGTATCTAGTGTGTTGTTGAATATAATGGCGACCGTAGGCAACTTTAGTCCTCTACATATTAGACCTCAGGGCGACCAGACACTGCTTCCCACTCAGTTACAGATCACAAGCTAGTGAAATGGCTTTAGATAATTGTAATCCAAGGAGCCAAGTCACTCTAGAGTGTACCGATTGTGACCAAGACACAAATATAAGTACCATCCTGTTTGACCTGGACAACACTTTAATCGAGACTCGTCAAGCTGATCTCGCTACTTGCAAAAAGGTATTGCTTTGTCCGTTTTGGTGAGCGCATTTCGCCCGCTGTTTCACTTTATGTACGAAATTTCGTAATTGTGACGGCCTTCACCTTTTATGAAGCCTACCAACGAGCTGGCATACCAATCTTGTCGTGTAAACCCGATAAATGGGTTAATATATGATTCATATGGCATGCTAATACAAGCGTTGAATGATTATTATTTGTATTTGCATTATTTGTGTAAGGCAGCTCGTTGGTCGACAAGATCAATGAATAATCGTTAAAAAAGTGCAGAGTTTGAGGCATGTTTGACAACAATTCAAGTGGGAAAGGTGCATCATCGTCTATTGCGTAACGAGTTCCGTGAAACCACTGTCATAAACCGCATGAAGTCAGTTAATCTGAAATTTATCTGGTAGCATGGAGAATAATCACGTAGCGATACCCAGTAGATATCATAAGTGAAAAGTAGTGAACGACAAACGGGGTTGACTCTTAATATAACAATTAGGCAATTCAAAGAAACCCCAATACTTCGTGTGTATATACGTAACAGGTAACATGCACGCGTTCAGAACCACACACACACACACACACACACACGAGATGAAAGAATATCAAAATGACATAATCACTAAAGAACGTGGGAAGGTTGAATAATAGAAAATCGACATCCATAGAAACTGTGCAGGCAGGTAATATGAAAAAATATTAACGAAATATGATAAACAGGATCTGATAAACATAATAACGAGTTAGATCCACGCTCCCAGCTTGAAAACATTTCAAGGTTAATGTAATCCGAAAACGACACTTTAGTGCATATTTCTTCCTTTCTTATTCTGCGTGTGTGTCTGTGAAAGAAAGGTCGCAACATTAATTAACGGGTCGGCCAGTGTATGAGCCCTGATCGCTTATATGGGAGAGTGATGGCTGTCGATCACGTGACTAGCTCGTGGTTCTTATTCAGAGCGAATCACGGAGCGCACGCAGAGCAACATAGGATCAGGTCTTGTCGAGAATATTATAACATGTAGGTAATCACACGGGCGCATGCCCTGACCGGTGTGGTGCGGTATGCGTGTACACACTCGATGGCGCAGTGATAGCGTTCGCAACCGCTGCTACAGCGGTCCGAGTTCGAATCCCGCTCTGGGCTGAAATAATTTCAGTATTGCTGCGCTACGAGTCGTTACTCCAGCTCGTTGGAGGGGAGTTGTGTGTGTGTGTGTGTGTAAAGTCACCTCATTATCCATGGATTGGTCATATATGAGCTCTGAGCGCTCTTCCTAAGGGAAATTGCTGTCAATCAGGAGTCCAACACGTGATCCAAGACTGGTCAATCACACACCAAAAGACCTTTTCCGCCACCCATTCCACGTCCAGAACCGTGCAACATAACAATAATAGTAATAATGATTCTGAATTGTAGTAATGGTATAATAACAATATCCACAACAGAAATTATGATTAAAAATGATAATGGTAATAAAGGTGCTACGTTAGCGTGCCGTGTTCCGCAGCATCAGTAGTCTACGCTGTGAAATGTCCTTTCATGGTATAAATTTAGCTCGAGTGTTCCTGATGAACCGAACCTAACCTACTGTACTCAACCTAACCAGCATCAGCACACCCACGGTGGCGGGGCGGGCTGGCCAAATCGCCCGATGTGCGTTAGGTTAGGCTGGATGAGTTTGGTTAGGTTAGGTGTAAGTTAATAATACATTATTCAATACCATTAATTTTTTATCATCCTGTAGTATGAAGACCGCACGCCAAAGTTGCACCGAACTAGATATGCAAGTTAAAAGAGAATATAAGATATAAATAAACACCAAAACAGGTGCGGAACCACACATAAGTGCGCGCGCGCGCGCCCACGCACCGGCTCGACAGTACGGTGGTACCGTTCTGGAATGCTAATCCATCGATCAGAGTTCGAGGCCCGACCATGGCTAAAAATTTCAGCATCGCTGCAGTACAAGCTGGCTCTCCATCTCTGGTAGGGAAGGAGTTGTGTGTAAGGGCACTGCATTACCCGTAGATCGGGCCATATATAACCCGAGCTCACATCCCGGAGGGTAAAAAATGTCGATTACGTGCCTAACACATGATTCAAGACCGTGGTGGTGATTCACCCAAGGTCCGTCGTCGATCGAAGACGATAGTGCTTCGGTGAAGCGTGAATAGAGGAGTGAGGCTGGGTGGTGATGCTGACGTCTTTGGTGTTGATGCCAGTGGAGGCGACTGGACTTCAATTCTTGACCCGGGTCTCGTTCCACATCGCGCGCACACTGGGGGTGGTAACATAGGTTCATCGCGACGACCGAAACTCCAATTTTTGACATTTATTAACGTCTCTTATGGTAGATACCAACCAGTTGTAACGGTAGGGTTGGGGGCCACAGTGTTCAACTTAAATGGTAGGACTTGATGAACTAGCATTTTCATTTCTGGTAAAAAGTAGTGGTATGTAGAGAGGTGGGGGCCAACTCTTTCATTATATACCCCCAAAGATTCAAATATTAGTTCTAGTACTGAGAAATATGTGAAAGGAATATATTTGATTATGTAAACACATGTGAGACCTAAACACTACTAAAATTAAACATAAACCAAATTAAGTTCTTTTCCCCAAATGAATTAATTGGATGCCCCCTCACTCCTACTTAGTTTGCACGGGGCCACCACCTCTCTGTACACCACTGGGAAGGTGAATATATATATATATATATATATATATATATATATATATATATATATATATATATATATATATATATATATATATTTTTTTTTTTTTTTTTTTTTTGGTGTGAGAAACCCAGCCAAATTAGAAAAAAGGAAAAGCATGAATATCAGTTTAGACAATAGGGTTTGTTAAATTAGGGAGAGATGATATAGTTGTGTTAAGAATGATCAAGGAAATGGACAGAACATCAGCAGAGAACCAAGAAATCGTGCTGCTTCAAAGGTAGTGTAACTTTCCATATAGATGTGTCAGTTTGTAGAACTAATTAGATCAAACAGTAATTCAGAGAGAACAGGAGTGAATGGAAATCAGGGTTACAAATTAAGACAGAGGTCAGGACCCATGAGCATAGCTCTTGTTACACTTAGGTATATACTGTAATGTTGTTATGGACCTACCACAGATAAATATTTTGCATATTATATGTAATAACTTCTGGTAGACTTTATTTATTTTTTTCTCTAATTGTTATGTTTAAATGCAGAGTCCTAGCTTAGAGTCAGTGGTAGCTTGGAAGTAATACAATGCTTGTGCATTAACAACTTAGTGGAGTACAACCATGACATATCGAGTGAACAGTAAAGTCCATATCTACATATGTAGATATCTATAGGAAATGTGTACAGAATAGGTGATTGTGGAATAACAGATATTTTGAAGGGTTAGAATGGCCTGTGAAGCAAAAACTGCATAGTTTACATCATCAGATATATTTGGTATTTGATTCTATAGTATAGTAAGTAGGTTAAAAAAATGGTTTCACTCTCCTCTCCCATTTTCTTTCCTCTTCTCTCTCTCTCTCTCTCTCTCTCTCTCTCTCTATATATATATATATATATATATATATATATATATATATATATATATATCACACCGAGTAATTAGTTGATTTGATCTTACAGTATATCAATGAATGAATTGGAGCAAATAGGCACAACAGCCTACATAAGGTTGTGGTGTTCTTTTCAGATACATACAACAATCTGAATATACTGTATTATTGTCACATAGACAGTATGGTAATTTTAAAAAACCATAACTAAAATACAAAGTGAAGTTCCACCTTGTATAGAATGGATTTCATAATGTACAAAGGGTAGGCATAACTTGTTACTAAAAAGACGCCATAGAGAAAAAACTGAATAGCCTAGCATTAGCCAAGATAAAAGAAAAAAGCGAGAAAAAAAAAATCCAGTTCAGAATGGATAACTGCATTTTGTCCAGCGATGTTAGTTGAGAGAATTCTTGAAAAGAAATAGTCTAATCTTGAAATGTGCATCAATAGTATGGCCCCAACACAGAGTGAAGGATGTAAGCAAATTGAGAGAATACAAAGGGGAGCAACCAAATTGGTCCCCACCCTGGAACATAAACCATACGAGGAAAAACTAAAAGCACTAGATTTGCCAACTTAGATGAATTGAAGAGAAAGAGCGATATGATTAGTGTTCAGGTCACTGAAGGGGATAGATTGCATTGACAGAGATCTGATTAAAGATGGGAGGGCTTTAAGAGGTCACAGGAGTAAATTAGGGAGACCACGTGTCCAAAGGATGTGAAGAAATAAGTTTTCCATATAGGTGAAAAAATACTTGGGATAGCTTAGGTGATATAGCCCAAGCTCAAATATTACATATGTTCAAATCAAAATATTCAAATATTACATATGTTCAAATCAAAATATTATAATTGGAAATCAAGGATATAAATTAAGATACAACCGTAAGAGAATTTGAGGCTAGGAATGCTAAAAAAAGATTGAGAATAGGAGACAGGACCCAATGAATGTTGCTCCTTTTGTATGTACTACAATTAGGGAAATACAATTTGGGTTTCACCACATTTCAGAAGTGCCATGATTTTAGTTCACTGATCTTCATCATACACACATTATCATCATCACTTCAACAGTTTGTCATGAGGTTTGTATTTACCTAGTTTTAGTGTATGGGGCTGGAGCAATGCTCATGGGTTTCAGTTTCTTTTACTCCCATGTGTCAGATATTACTGCGAATTATTTTATAGTGTTGGCTTGGGTTATATTTTCACCCAACTTATTCCACAAGTCTACACATCTATGTGAAAAGGTATACATCCTGACATTAAATTTGTTTTTCATTTTTTTACTATGATCTCTTGTCAATCTTCTTGCACCAGTTCTTTTCTGTCCACTTTCTCTAAATCATCTTGCTCCTCCAGTGTGGGAAGTCTCAGTTTCTTCAGTCTTTCTTCTAATATGTTGTTTAGTCCAGGTATCATTTTGGTTGCTGCTGCTTTTTTGATATATATATATCTTGTACCTTTCTTTAAGTATGGTGACCATATCGGGGCCATATCAAGCTTTCAATGCTTTTCTTTATCATGTCTTCGTCCATGACGAAATGCTACTCATGAATTTTTCAACTGGTTACAGGTCTCTCCTTTTATTTTCCTGATATGTGCTTCAGGTATTTTCCTAATTCTATTTACCTAATTGTAGTATACAGGAAAGGAGCAATGCTCATTGGGTCCTGTTTCCTATTATCTAATTTTCTAACATACCACCTAGACTCAAATTCATGTACAATTCAAACTTAATCTATATCGTTAATTTTCAATTATCATATTGGTAATCTCTGATTATGATACTGAGGTCTTTTTCCACCTTTACTTTTGCTGTTATTTCATTTCCCATTTTTGTAATCCATATATACATAGCCCACCCATCCCTCCCTCTCATTCTTGAATAAAAATTTATCACAGGATTTCCATCTCAGAATCCAAAGAGATTGTTTATTAATATTCTTTGCTTTTTGAGATATTTCATCCCTCTGTTACAATCTTCTCATACATTTTTGCGTCAAGGACACTAGTCTATAATTTAACAGTACCTCTCTGTTATCTCCTTTGTAAATTTGTATCACATTTGTTGATTTCCAGTCCATTGGTACCTTTCCTTCTAGTGAACTCGTTATCAAATTGTGTACTTTGTTCACCAGCACTTTCTTAGTATCCAGTTTTCTCATCACGTTGAGGGCTTTCTTGTTTCCACTTCAAACAATTTAAGCATTTCTTCTGCTTTCACTGTTATTTATTATGTTCATGTTTCCTCCACTCTTTTCTTGCAAAATTGTCATCTATGTTGAGTACTGACTGAAAGCTTTTATTCGTGATTTCTGCTTGTGCTCCTGTATGACACCAGACATGTGAAGTTGAGTATTGCATGTCATTATCACTACATACTTCCTGAGGCAATCATAAAGATGATGCACTTGTATTTAAGTTGTAACATTGAGGACCATAAGTTTGTTTAATATTCACAAGCTGTTCCTTTTTCAGTGATTCCATTTTCAGATGGAAGAACAATGTGAAAAGTATACTAAAATGTCATCAAGATGCCATCATAGATATACAATAGGAAAATATTGTGAGAAAAGCATGGGAGTACAACACTTTGGACAAGTAATTTAATGGCATCAGAGCCCTGAGACAACTGTGTTCACACAAAACAGAAAAACCCTTTGAGATCTGTCATGTACTGAAAGAGTATTCTGTTGCCCAGAACATCTAGTTAGCATTATGATATATTTACATGTTATGATAAATTGCTTGAAGGTTCAAAGCAATGTATGCAGGAGATGCAATATTTTAAATTGCTCTCAAATCATTATAGTTATTTATTAAAGATGTCAGGTTTCTACATGGATTAGGTAGTGTGGAAAAGTTTCAACTCCACTTTGATGGCTTAGATTTCTTTATCATAGAACTGCAGATACTTTAACAAATGTAATTTGCATATTTATAAGGTGTTTTGAATTAAAATTGTGTACAGGAGGTATTAGCAGGTTTATGAACAATGCATCTTTGTTTAATGTTCCTGAACTGATTAAATTGATGTCTTGCAGAAATGGCATTTCAAGAAATTTTAGGGAGCTCGTTTGTGCATTATATTCCATTATGATAAACTTTGGAATTCTGGTGGAATTACAAGAAATTGAGAAATATCTTTAAAAGTGTAATGAATTAATCACCTTTCAGAAGTAGGTAATAACTGGAGCCATGGATAGCTCAGACAACAGCACAGAGGAAGAGAAGCAGGTGCCAAAGAGTCGGGGGACAAGGAAGAAAGTTACCAGAAAGGGAAAGGATGAGTGTGTGCCTCCACCCAACCCCATGTACCGGTGTATCTTCATGTTGGAAAATGCACAATCTGATACAGACAAGTTTGCAGCCCTTCTCATGGTGACTAAATTAATCAAAGCAGAAGAGCTTACAGAAACTACAAAGCGTGCCCTGATCAATGCCATTGGATTAGGATTCCTCACAAGAATGCTGAGAACAGATGAAGCACCTGAAGGTTGCCCTCCCCACCTCTTCAAATCCATTGCTTTGACCATCCTCTCATGTTTTGTTTCCACTTGTGCTGGAAACTCTGCCTTGTATGGTATACTGCCCAGCCTGGCTGAGATAGTGCAGCACCCAGATGCATATGAAGATGATTTGACCCTTATAAAAGATGCTTATATTTGTCTCACAGGCATTGCTCAGGATAGTGGGGGTCGTAAAGCGATAATAAATTTTGAGGTTGTTGGACAGTTGGTGGACACGTATATTGCTGAAGGTTATTACCATGAGGAGGCTTTAAAGGTTTTGCAGTGTGTCATACTTGGTGAAGGGTCTGGGATATGGGTGGATGAACCTGAGGCTTTCACTAAGCTAATGAATCATGTAGCCGATGACTTTAGTAGAGAGCAGGGAGAGCAGAAATTTGTATTGTGTGCCATTTTGTCAGATATTTTGCCAAGTCTTCCTTCATGTGTGAATGTGACAGAGGCAACTTGGTCCTCTTCTCTCCACAGTGGCTTGGCAGATATTATATTCAGTAAACTGGGCAGGGAAATGAGAAACCAAGGCCTTAGACTTGCAGGTGTCACTCTTGAAAACTTAGGTGCAAGCTGGGTGGTAATGGGAGGTGATCGTGGACAGCAACTCCTTCTTATGATGGTACACTTGGCTTGCATTGAAGTTCGTATGAGTCTTGAGGACAAATCACTGCAGGAAGCTGTTGCCTTAGCCTCTCCAACAACAGCATGTTATAGCATTCTTGAAAATGCCATCAACTACATGATCAGTAATGAGTCACTAGAATTGGAGCAAAAGCAGAAGCAGCAGCTGTATGCTGCTCTTAAGGGTGCCTTTCATGCTGTACTTTCATTCCTCAAGGATGTATCTTCAGATGAATCATATACTAACAAACCAAAGACTCAACTTTTTGTTTGTGCCACAATCCGAGTTTTGGGAGCCTGGCTGGCAGAGGAAACATCAGCTAATAAAGAGGAGGTTTACTCTGTACTTCCCTTCCTTTGTCATACTGCCAAATACAATTTTGAATGGAATAAGGTGAAACCTACAAAGATGAAAAAGAAGAGCTTGGGAAGTCAACAAGTAAAAGCAACTACCAAGGAGAAGTTACCTGATATATTACGCTTTCTTTTACCTGGTCTCTGCCATCTTACTGCAGAGGACACTGCTAGGAATATTTTGCTAGAACTTAGTATTGATAATTTACTCTTTGAATATTTAAATGAACATTGGGAAGGTCTGAGATATGTTCTTGGCCCACATGGTAAAAGTGAAGTATGTGAAGTACCTGAAAGTCAGATCACCTCTTCCACAGAAGCTATGGTGACCATTTGTAATATAATGATGAACATTGTAGTACAAGAAGCAGAGCGAGTTCAGGAGGACTGTTTTTATTATACATTACTCAAATTTATTTTCACAAAAGTGCCCGACATTCCAAATGAGGAGCAGTACTTGGCCCTTTGTGGCAACTTGTGTACTCTGGGGCTCATGATTCTTCGCCATCAGCATCAGAATGTGAAAGGTTCAGATTTCACTATTTTTCGGTTTGTGCAGTCCACTGTGCGCTTCCTGTGGGATGCTCACAATGTTGAGGAAAGTCAGGATTTCTCCACTCTCGTGGTTTCTTCCCTCTATAACCCCCATTGGGACACCTTAAGGGAGCTATGGTACTTAGGTATGATGACACTCAGTAACATCCTTCCTACTATACCATGGTTGTGTGATTTCCTTATAGAGAGTGAGTGGCCTCAAACTATTGTTAAAACATGGGTGATTGTCAGAGAAGGGGGAATTGAACCTAATCTTAAGACAGCCTATGAGGATTTTCTGTGCCATCTTGCCTTATCCTCCAAACCCGCATTAACTACCCTTCGAGAAAGTGGTGCTGAGATGGTTTGCAGAAATCATCATTTGCACGATCTTCTGAGTGTTATCAGTGTGTGATATATGACTGCTGTGCTATTTTGAATGTGATACTCAAACTATTTGTCTAAAAACTTTCTATCATAGTTGAAATGTAAAATGTTATGGGTAGATAGGTACAAATTAATGTATTGAAGCCCAAAACAGTATATCAAGTAACTCAAAGCATTGAACAGAATTTTTTGTTATTTGTCTTTACATAATTGTAAGATTTTGTATGAAAGTTCATTTTGTTACCAACTCAATTTGTTTCATTGTAGATTGTTATGAAGTCAATAAAGAGTGACAAAGAGGAGGATTGTTTTAAATTGAGTTCCTAGGGTGGTTTGGTACAAAGTGGGTAAAGAAATATTTTTGGGAAAATTTTAAATTTCACAATTTAACCAGTATAACTCTTAAGTGTAGTTTACCTGTGATGAATATTTCTTAGAAAGGATTACTGAAAATTAACAGAAATGAAAAGAGCTTACATAAATGTGTGTGTGATTTGTTCATTCTTCAAAATGATCTGACTTGTACTGATACAGGAAATTAGATTAGGATTTCATCATACAGATATTGCTATGGACACTTCCTGTATCTCAAGACACCCAAACACCATCCGGAGATGCATATGCTGATGGTAACTTTACCATGCTTTGTATTCATCACTTTTTTTTAGGCTGAAGTATGGAATATACATGAATAATGTTAGATATACTTATCTCTTACTATGTTTCAGATTATCTATAATGATTTAAGAGATCATGAGTACTTCAACTAGTAATTGATATTTCAGGTATCACAATGGCTAGAAGATAGACAGGTGCCAATTGAAGTATGTTCTAAAGTGTCCAAAAGTTTCCTGAAAAAGTTCCGCTCAGCACCCGCTCCAGACTTGTGCTCCAGTTTGGCAGGTCTGGACAAGTGGAGAAAAAATATATGGGCTTCAGTTTTGCCAGATGAATATTCTTATCTTTTAGGTAGGGTTTCTCTCGGCCAATTTTATGATAATAGATTGAGTACTTGTATTGGTAAATATAATTGGTATGCTACTAATAAGTCCTTGAATATATCATGTTAGTGAAAATATGGATTAATTATTACAAAACTGACATGCCTTTTTTTCCACAGATCAGCTGTACAGTTTTTGGAAGAAAGAGAGGTTGCAGCAGTTGGCAATTGAGTCCAGTGTTGCAAGGATGTTGAAAAAGCTTCACAAAAGATATAAATTGGTTTTGATCACTAATGGTAATTTGTACAGTTTATAGTTTCTTCTTTATTTATATAAATTTTGTGGAGATAAGCTTATTGTATATTTTAAATTGTTTTGAGTTAGATATATTTTTATCTATGAGTTAGTGCATGGTGTAAACCTTTTAACAACATAATGTGCTTTGGAATCTATTGCTGCTCAAAATTTATATTTCTTGTATCCCATCAGGCTCTTCAGTTGCTCAGTGGGAGAAGATAAATTGTGTGGATGCCCAGAAATTCTTTGATGTCATAGTGGTCAGTGGGGACTTGGATGTAGAAAAGCCACAGAAAGACATTTATGATATTGCCTGTGGAGAGTTGGAGGTAAAATGTTTCTTACTGTTTTAAGTGGTGAGGTAATGAACCTCTACTTATAGTCATACAAGTTTAGCACATTGGATATATTTGTGGAGTAGGGAAGGCAGAAGGCAAGGTGTATGTGGAGATTATTTGTGAATGGATATGAAGTTGACATAGTCTGAAGGGACTTCTTGTCTACAATGTAAATTCTTGAGTGGATGAAGGGGAAGGTTCACCATGTGATGAAGCATTAGGGGTAAACTAGCCTTGGCAGTTGGGCCCTGCTATCAGAGTTCTAGGTCTTGCTGCATTGCCTCAGATCCAAACAGTTGGCAGCAGACAAGGATATTCCTTCATCTATGAGGAACAAAGATATAAGGGACAACAAATAGGTGTTGGATGGATCAAAAGTGAATGTATGTTTTTACTAGGTAACCTCCCTTGTAAGAAGAAAGGTCCTTTTGCTGTATGTATATATGAATGTTGGTTGTAAAGTTGAGTTGGGAAGTTGTATGAAAGGTACAAAAGTAAGAGAGGAGAAGCAAATTGCAAGGTGAGGGAGACAAAGGAGAGCAGATATGAAGTGTGTTAGGTGTCTTCTAGAGACTTAAGAAGGAACTGAAAAGAGTGAGGTGGGGTGAGTCAGACAGAGAGGAAAAGGTAAAGGGGGTAGACTGATAAATGCTACTGGAAATGAAGGTGGTAAAGGGAAGAGGGGTCGAGTATTTCACAGATTTGTTGAATATGGAGGAGGTCAGGGAAGTTTGGTTTTGACTGTGGGGGATGCCAAGAAAATGACTGATGGGAGAAGAGAATGAGAGGGCTACAAGAAAAGATGAAATGAACGTTGAAAGTGATGAAAGCTGGTAAGGTACCTGAGTTAGATGGGTGTCAGGTGAAGTGTCTGATCAATCAATCTGTTGCCCCAGGTCTCTCTTGCAGGAGATTCGCAGCTCCCAGGCAATGTTCCTTTTCATTTTTTGCTGCAAGTGTGCGCAGAAATTTGCTTGTGTGCAAACTTTGCCTTCTCCGAAAAGTATGTGCACACCCATGCAAGTCACCATCTTATCATTTAAGTAAATACGCCCAATTTGTAAGTTTGTATTACATATTACCTCCACCAAAGCAGTTATTGGTTTGATGGTTGGCAAGTTATCATATTTTTAGAGAACTTGAAAGTTGATGTTTGGGTGGAACTTCTTTACTGAATGGATTTTGATATAATTTGAAAACCTTGTGTGCACACATTTTTTCTTTGTGTGCTAGTTGTAAAACATGTGCACAGCTTAGAGGGAATGTTGCTCCCAGGTCTGGTAATGGCCATCAGAGAGGCCTGTAGGTCACTCAAGGAAGAGATATTGTGTTTTCTAAGGATATTTAGTGTGGGGTAGTGCAAGGTGGTGTTCTGTGTTCTCTGTGTGATGGATTCATCTTGGGCAATTTATGTAGCTTTATAATACTGAATTTGGTGGTCTGTCTTTAAAAGATTATGTTGTGATCTGGGCATGAATATGTTTTTATGAGAATGTATTTTATTTATTATTTATTTATTGCTGGTTGAGAAGGAGACCTTTTGATCCATATCTAGGTCGGATGCGAAAAAAAATCATATTAATAATAAAACAATAAATAAAAACTATAATAATGTAAATAACAAATAAAATACACAAATAAATGCATAGGTGTAGTTAAATAATAAACACAGGTAAATAGTAAATAATAATAAATTGACATATAACTAATAATAAATGAAAATCAGACAGACAAATGATAACAAAACAAAAACAAATAATATAAGATAAATTATAATCATTACAGCATCTTACTTAGGTATTTATCTAACTGATTCTTAAAGCTTCGAACTGAACTACATTGCACTACCTGAGCAGGAAGTTTATTCCATTCATTTACTACACGGTTGGCAAAGTTGTTCCTACCTACTTCTAAATTGAATCTATTTCCGGATAGTTTGAGACCATTGTTTCTTGTCTGATTCTCATTCAATGTGAAAATTTGGTCACTTTTGATGTTGTCAATTCCCTTTATAATCTTAAAGACCTGTATCAAGTCACCTCTGAGTCTACGTTTTTTTAGGGAAAACAGATTCATGTGTTTTAGTCGATTTTCGTATGATTTATTTTTTATATTTGGTATCAGTTTTGTGGCTCGCCGTTGTACTTTTTCCAGTCTGTCAATGTCTTTAATGAGATTCGGTGACCATACAGAAACAGCATATTCCAAATGTGGACGAACTAACGATTTATATAGCTTGTTAATGAGTGATGGACTTTTGAAATCAAAAGATCGGGCAATCAGTCCCAGAATCTTATTTGCTTTCTCAGAGGCTGAAATACACTGCTTGGATGATTTGAGGTCGTTACTGATAATTACGCCGAGATCTTTTTCACTATCCACTTTTGTTAACGAATTACCAAATAACTTGTAATCGTACTTACTGTTATTTTTACCTATGTGCATTACCTTGCATTTACTTGTGTTAAATTTCAATAGCCACTTTTCAGACCATTGCTATAATTTATCTAAATCTACTTGAATATCTAATTGGTTTGAGTGATCATTTGCCACTCCGCACAGTTTTGTATCATCAGCAAATTTGGAAACTAGATTTTAGTCCATGGTCTATATCATTTATATATATAAAGGTCAAAGGGATGGTGGTTCGAACCCTGCCACTGCCGAAGTTGAACTAAGGGCACGGTTCATTAAATTCCATGTTACAATGTCCTGAGAGGATTAGGAGAGGAACAGAAGGAGTAATTGGTGAGGAACAGTGTGGATTTAGGACGGGTAGAGGTTGTGTAGATCAGATCTTTGTGGTAAGACAGATATGTGAGAAAGCTATAGGAAAGGGGAAGGATGTTTTTTGGGCTTTTATGGATCTGGAAAAGGCTTATGATAGGGTAGACAGAAAGGCACTGTGGGAGGTTATGCAGATTTATGGGATAGGAGGAAAGCTTTTGGGAGCTGTCAAGAGTTTTTATGTGAGTAGTAGAGCATGTGTTAGGATTGGAAATGGAGAGAGTGAGTGGTTTGAAGTAAAGGTGGGACTTCGTCAAGGATGTGTTATGTCGCCCTGGCTGTTCAACTTATACATGGATGGGGTGGTGCGAGAGGTGAATGCTAGGGTAGTGAGTCAGGGATTGGAGATGGTTAAAGAAAATGGAGAAAAGTGGGAGGTGAGCCAGCTGTTGTTTGCAGACGACACTGCGCTTGTGGCAGGGTCAGAGGAGGGATTGAGGAAGCTGGTGGCAGAGTTTGGGAGAGTATGTGATAGAAGAAAGCTAAAGATAAATGTGGGTAAAAGTAAGGTGATGAGATGTACAAGGGGTGAAAGTGGCAGTAGACTGGAAGTGAACATTAAGGGAGAGCGACTGGAGGAAGTGGATAGTTTTAGATACTTGGGTGCAAGTGTAGCAGGAAAAGGTGGAGTGAAGGTGGAGGTAGAATGTAGATTGAGAGAAGCGAGTAAATGCCTTGGTGGTTTAAAGAGTGTAATGAGAAATAGACATTTGGGAATGGATGCGAAGAGGAGACTGTATGAAGGAGTGATTGTGCCAACAGCATTGTATGGGGCAGAAACGTGGAACATAAGAGAAGAAGAGAGAAGGAGTTTGAATGTGTTTGAGATGAGGTGTCTGAGAAGTATGGTGGGGGTTACTAGGCTAGATAGAGTGAGAAATGAGGAGGTGAGGAGGAGAACAGGGGTGAAAAAGGATTTGGGAGATAGGGTTGATGAAAGAATATTAGGATGGTTTGGACACATGGAAAGAATGAGTGAAGAAAGACTAGTAAAAGAGGTATGGAAGGCAGATGTGGAGGGAGTGAACATGAGGGGACGTCCTAGGATGAGGTGGATGGATGGGGTGAAGGGGGCTTTGGGGAAGAGGGGAATGTCTGTTGAGGAAGGAAGGGAGAGGACGGAAGACAGAGGTGAGTGGAGAATGGTTGTATATGGATGATGTTGTGACTGCATGAGGAGGAATGGGCGGGGGGGTGGGGGGTGGGGTAGTATGTGTGAGTAAATTTTGACGCAGCCCGAAGGGATTTCTCCCCGTCCTCTCCTTATATGCAAAGGGGGACGGAGAGGGGGGGGTCGCCGATTAAATGAAGCGGCCTTGCTGTGGATGTACTGTGTCTTGCGACACTGCTTCTGACCCAGGGCGGTGGGCAGGGTGCAGGGATGACCCGTCATCCAGGAGGTGCTCAGATGAGAGGAAGGGTGGGAGGGGTGTGGAGTGTATTTAGGGATGAATTGGGTGGGAGTGTTTTTATGCCTTTCCCTTTTTGGCTACCTCCCTTGGAAGGGGGAAAAAGCCTTGGTATATGTATGTATGTACAATGTCCTCTCTAAAACGGCACCATCCTAGTCTCCCAATAGGGGTGAGTCTGTGACGTTAAACCATATCATCATCATCAGTTCTAATTATTAAATGTGCTGTGTCTTGCTGCTCTGCCTCTGACCCAGGCATTGGGCAGGAAACAGGGATGACCCTTCATCCACGAGGAGCTAAGATGAGATGGAAACGAGGCTGGTGGATGGGAGTGGGTGCATGCCTTTGATTCAATACCTCCCTTGTAAGGGCAAAGAAGCCCTTGGTATATAGCTACATATACCAAGGGCTCTTTCCCCATTACCAGGGAAGTAGCCAAAGTCAAAAGACATAATTGCACACCCATTTCATTCCCATCCACCACCCCTCCCTCCCTTTTTTCTTGGCTCCGCAATGATGATGGGTCATCACTGCATTTTGCCCACTGCCCTGGGTCAGAAGCAATGCAGAAAGGCTACTTCATTTAATCAGTGACCCCCCTTTCTGTCCCCTCATGCAGAAACATTGAAGACAGGTAGAAAGCCCTTCAGGCTTTATCAAAATATTCATGCATAACCACTCCCTACCATCCCCCACCCACTCCCTTCCATTCATCAATGTATCATCCGTACATAGCCGTTCTCCACTCACCTTATCTTCTGCCTTCTCCCTTCCTTCTTCATGAGACATCTCTCTTGCTTGAACACCCCTTTCACCCCATCCATCTCATCCTCCATCAGCCTTCATGTTCAGACCATCCACCTCTGCCTTCCACACTTCTTTTACTAATCTTTTTTTTCACTCAAGCTTTCCATGTATCCAAACCATCCTAATACTTTTTCATGAACCCTACCTTCCATCTCCTTTTCCACCTCTACTCTCATCTTCACCTCCTTGTTTCTCACTCTACACAGACTTGTAACCTTTACCATATATTTCATTTCACATTTAAACTCTTCCTCATTTAGATAGGTAGATTATTTATTTTTCTTTCCTTCAGCTGGTTGTGCTTGTTGTAGTGGGATGGGTGAATAGGGCCATTGCACAGAACTACACCTATCATTTTTACCTGATATCCTGTGGGGAGGATTCCCCGAGTGCATTGGGGGTGATTTTGATGCATCCTGGTACTATTCTCAGTGCTTTATTTTGTATAGTTTGTGAAGTGTCTGTTTTGGTGGGAACTAAATTGAAGAATTGTAGTTGAGTGTGAGTCTTACAAAAGGACCATAGATTGTGATTAAGCTTTCGTTTTGTTGTCCGAAATCTGTGCTTGTGATTGCTTTTAGTAGATTTACTTTCTTTTTGAGTTGTACAGTTATTTTGATGCAACCCGAAGGGATTTCTCACCATCTTCTCTTTTTCCTGCATGAGGGGACAGGGTGCTGATTAAGTGAAATGGCCATGCTGTGGATGTACTATGTCTTGCTACATGGCTTCTGACCCCCCAGGGCAGTGGGCAGGAGACAGGGATGACCCTTCATCCACAAGGAGCTAAGATGAGAGGGAGGAAAGGGTGGGAATGGGTATGTGACATTTGACATGGCTACCTCCCTTATAAGGGAGAAGAAGCCATTGCTATACAGATAGGTAGATAGTTTAAATGTCAGATCTTTGATGTACATGTTTAATATCATGAGTATCAAGAGAGATTTTAGACTTTTAGCATTCTTTTCCAGTGGAAGGGTCTGGCTGTATTATTCATGTTTGTCTAGAGTGAGCAAGGTTACTGGGAGGAAGATTTCAACCAGAACCCTCGTAATTGGGTCTCTGAATATGTGTGGATGTGGGATAAGTGAGATAAAAAATGATTGGTATGGTGTTTATGAGAAGAAAGATGAAGTATTGGCATTAAGGGAAATGTTAGCTCAAGAGTAAGAATGTTGTAAGTACTGTAGGCAGTAAAGAAGGGCAAGGGAAGAAAGGAGTGGCTCCGTTGGTCTATCTGTCCATATACCAAGGGATTTTTTTACCCCTTGTAAGGGAGGTACCCAGTTAAGGGTTTCACCCATTCCATTCCCGTCTACCACCCTCCGTTTCCCTCTCATCTTAGCTCCTCATGGATGAAGGGTCATACGTGTCTCTTGCCCATTGCATAGGTCTGAAATAAATGCAGCAAGACATTACATCCACAGCAAGGCTGCTCCACTTACACAGGAACCTTCCCTCCTTTTTGCCTCATGCGGAAAATAGAGGACGGGGAGAATTCCCTGCAAGCTGCATCAAAATATCATCTATACACAACCATTCTCCACTTACCCCCATCCCCTACCTTCACCTTTCTCTGCTCAAGATATTCCCCACTTGTGCAAAGCCCCTTTCACCCATCCATCCATCTCATCCTCAGTTGTCCCATCAAGTTCACTCCATCCACCTCTGCTTTCCACTCTTTTTGCTAATCTTTCTTCACTCATTCTTTTCATGTGCTCAAACTATCCCAGTAATCTAAGTTTACATGTTCAAAATACTCTGGTGAAACCTCTCGCTGTGTTTGTCACTGACTGCACCAAGAGATATAGGAGAAAAGTACCAGTGGAAGCCCAAAAAGTGGATTTTTAGGTTTGTATTGTACCCCAAATTTTTGTACAAAGTCGGTAGGTTGTCACAATGACGGGGTATCTTCTGATCTGGGGTTACCCAAAGAGTCTGCAGACTTTCTTGATGATAACCATGCAGCTTTTTCAACATCAGTAAACACTTCAGTGAACTTGTAATCTCACATCAGTTTACTAATCTGTGGTCCTACAAAAGTACCTTCCTTTTTGCATCACTTATTCTGGGAAATTTGTTTCTCAAATATGTGAATCCTGGATCAGTTTTATCTATAGCTTTGACAAAATTCATTATCAACCACAGCGAAGGAGGAAGATAATTTTCTCAGGATCAGTAAGTGGAGCACTATTGACATTCTTCTCTTGGAACCAGGGATTGCTTTGGCCACACTCTCTTTATAATGTGTGTGTGTGTTTGTGTGTGTGACTGCCCCACTCATAGGAAGCAAAAGAACTCGGTGTAGCCTATCTACATTCCAAGTAAAAGTGCCACAACCTTTTGGTCACCATAGATATTCCATTTAAAATCCACGTACTTAATTTTTTTACAACAGAACCTTCATATTTTTATGTTTTCTTCATGTTAGCTGCATGAGACAGATAAACAGAAGGAAACTTGTTTTCATTATGAAGTAGGACTGCTTTCAAACTTACTTTGGAAGAGTCAATAAACTAGTATCACTCATTTGTGTTAAATTCATGTGAAGTTATTCATAACAGATTGGACGTCATTGCAGAATAGCAGACCATCCTAAAGTGAAAAAATGTTCTCAATCACAATAGCAATTACAATAAAAAGAAATGACAAGTCTACTGGAGCCCAAATATTATGGGAGATAGAAAAAAATTCTGAAATTTGTTTGCAGATGATGCAAAAATCATGAGGAGTGAAAAATGAGGAGGACGGTAGACTTTTGGAAAAAGATTTAAATCCTATTTTTGCATTGAGCCAAGAATGGAAAATGAAATGTAGAATGATTTAATGTCACAAACTCCTCCCCCCCATTGGAAGGCTAGGACAGTGCCCCTCACAGAGGACTTTGTAGTGTGGAATTTAATGAGCCATGCTGTGTAATACCAAAAAATGCAAACTACCAGAAATAGGCAGTAGTGACAAAAGACTATCCTTAAACTAGTCCTTGGAAATTGAACCCATTACGAAAGCAAAAGAGGAGAAAGATTTGGGGGTGTTGATAAAAGACAACCTGTCACCTGACAGACATCAGCAAGATTGTGGGAGAGACATATGGACTGCTGCAGAAGGTCAAAGTGGCACTGTATGGATAAAGAGATGAAAAAACTCTTCAAAACCCTGATTCCAAGATTGGAATATGCATGAGTAGTATGGTCCCCCACACAGAGTGAAGGATATAAGCAAGATGGAGAGAATACAAAGGGCAGCAACCAAACTGGTCCCCAGCCTGGCAGATAAACCATATGAGGAAAGATGAAAAGCACTGGGTCTGTCAACTTTGAAAGATCAAAGAGAAAGAGGTGATATGATTACAGTATTCAGGTCACTTATGAAGATAAATTGCATTGACAGAAGAGATCATGGTAGTAAATAAAGACCACATGTCTAAAGAATGTGAAGAAGTAGTCTTACGTATTGATGCATAAATACCTGGAATAGCTTGGGAAGTGATATGACCAAGCTCAAACAATACAAGCTTTCAGATCTAAATATGATAATTGGAAATCAAGGATATAGATTAAGTTGGAACCATACATGAATTTGAGGCTATAGTCAGTGCAACGAGAAATGACTGCTAAGGCTGTTCTAGGAGATTTCCCGGTGTTGCCACACATGGGGATCCATGGCGAGAACGTGCAAGGGGGGTGGGGCCAGAGATTAGATGTAGCGGCAACGTCGCTCTCTCTTGCTCATATGCAATGTCTAGACTCGAGGAAATGAAACCTTTGTATAGAAAACATTGCTTTGATTTTTACCTCAGTGGTGGTGTGTGACAAAAATTATAATATAATTATATGTGGCAACATTATAAAATTATAAAATAGAATTATAAGATAAAATAAAATTATAAAATAATTATATGTGGCACCACAGGGGGACTCCCAGTGCTCCGCCCTAACGGTCATTTCTCGATGCAACGAGTATAGTTAGGATAAATAATTAGAGAATAGGAGAAAGGACCCAATGAGCATTGCTCCTTTCCTTGTGTACTACAGTTAGGTAAATACAGCCTGCCTTTTTAATCTAAAGAAACATGTTGAAGCTTTCTTCTCAAGATTGATTTTGGTTAATGTTCTACAAATATAATTTCTTTATCCTGATTGATATTACTTTGTACATTGCAGGTGGATCCCTCTGAGTGCATAATGGTAGGTGACCGAAAAGATACTGACATTCTAGGTGGTGTCAATGCTGGTGTTGCAGCAACAGTATGGATTGACCTGAAAATGCATGTAGCATCCCCTGTTCAACCAGACTTTACCATCGCCAAAGTTACTGAGCTGGTTGATATACTTCCATTGCTTTGATTCCAATTTTTTTTTTTTAGATTTTAAAGTATGATGATAGTTATGTTCTACCTTTTTTAATAGATTGTTTTATGTATACCTCAAGTTTGAATAGACGATAATGTATGAATAATTGGACGATCTACTTTGTTGTAGAGTAGTAAGGAATTCCATGACTCTTGAACTCAATCACTATAGTGCATTCTGTAGCAATCTACTTATGCAAGAATTATTGTTGTTTCTCCAATATATTAGAAGAAAGTGCTTTGCAGGTTCACAATTATTTGGCAGGACCAATAGTTTTATTGCTATTATTATTTTTATATGAAATTGCTCAGTCTTAGTAACTTGTATGCATTTTTTATTAGTTGGCATTATATTAAGACCTATAGCATAGCCTCATTATTTCTCTAAACATGTACAGTTCACAACAAATTATGGAGGCCCAAGACATGTAAGAGAATGTTGGATACAATGCAAAAAGTATCAACCTATCCTAGGGCTTTATTACAAATTAAGTGTCTTGAAATCACTCATTCATTGTTATCTTGACAAAGAATGTCAGATGACATAATCTCTTTGCCAAGATGCATATTTTTTTTAATATGGCAGTACATACATATTTCTCGCACATGTACCTCACTTTCACAGAATCATGTAATCTAGTTATTTTATTAACTTTTTTTTGTAGATAAGATTGTAGGTTGTATCAACAAGTGCAAGTTCCTATTTTTTGGGTGCAATACATGCCATTTGCTTATGAGAGTATGGCGCCATTACTTTGTGACATAAATCTTAAGAATATCTCAGATGGTTTACTCATACTCTTAAGAAGAAACTGCTTATAGTGTAATATAATTACAAATAAAATTGATAATTTTTTTGCAGTAATTTGTCTCCTTTAAACTTCATTTCTGTCTAGAGTAGCTGGCAATGCAGCCATAGTTGTTGGCTCTAGTTTCACTGAATGCAAATTTACAGCCCCACAATAGCTAGACCTTTCTGAAGATATCTGGGAAAAAAATTAGACTCTTATCTTTGTTTTTACTTAATTGTAGTTTACAGGAAAGGAGCAACACTAGATGGGTCCCATCTCCTACTCTCCAATTTATCATAACCTTAAATTCATGTACAGTTCTAACTTAATCTATATCCTTGCTTTCCAACTATCATGTATAGATCTATAAAAGCCCAAAAAGACATCTCCTTTTACCAAAAACTTCCTGTATATCTGTCTTGTTACAAAAGTTTGATCCACACACACTACCCACATTGTTTCTCTCCAATTATTCCCTCTTCCACTCCCAATCCTCTCATTCAACATCCATGTACCTTTCCAATGACAATAAACTGATCATCTTAAAACTATTATATACATATCCCCTTGTCCTTTGTAGAGTGGAAATATCCAAGTACTCCAGCACATTCTGTTCCCATGGGCACATTTAACAACCTCACTAGCCAATCCACTCTCCCTGTTCCTCCTTTTGTCAGACACTCCACATGGCATCCATCTAACCCAGATGCCTTACCAGTATTCATCACTTTCAGTGCACCTTCTACATCACCTGAGCACCTTCCACTGCCACAAACAATTCCTAACCTCCTCTGCAATCAGCAATTCTCTGAAATAATCTTCCCAACTCTACCACATTCAGTTCCATTAACATCTGTCCATCTGCACACTATCTTTTACTCTGACTCATCCACCCTCATTTTCTTCACTTGCTTCCAAAACAGATTTGTATTCTTTTCACAAGTCCATAAAATCCCTACCCCATTTTTTTCTCCTTTAGTAATTATGCTGGTATATACACCAGCTTAATTACTAGAAGTAAAATTAGTTTGGGGATTCATTTGGTGACATAAACTTGATTCATGCCCCTAAATAGAAATGTTAAGAAAAGAAATTATAACAGTGAATAACAAAGAAACTGGCTTATTCTGAGTACTTTTTTGGTACCAATTTTTCATTTGTCAAATTATTTACATTTCCTCAGTACCTGGATTTTGCCTGCTGCTAAAGCCATGGCAAAAACTCGTTTCAGCCCCGGCTGAAATGGGGATACGATAACCTGAAATTTCCTGCAGATGCATGCCCGGTGGTCTCTACATCTGGTGAAATGGAAGAGGAGGAGCGAACTGCACTCTTCCACTGGGGTGCTGACAGGTCAATCACAGCACGACAACCGGACTCTACCAGGACGAAGTTCTGGGCGAGAACAGACCCTGGAGCGGAGGGCTGGACAAAGACGCCGACGGGGAGGAACTCCTGGACACACTTGCCGTAGACCAACTGTGGCCGAACAGATCTGGCAGGGAAGAAGTAAATATTCCCTATCAGTCGAACAAAGCTTTACAACGGCCGGATTTGATTATTATATTCACTACAGTCTTAGACCACGTACTGGACGCATAATCGAAAACTATTATTCTCCTGGATGAGAGCTTAGTTCATATATAGCCCGATATATGGGTAATGCTGTGACCTTACACATACACACACACATGCATAGACTTAACTCCTTGCCCTCTAAAGTGGTGGTTTGCAGTGCAGCGATGCAGAAATTTCCTGTCCTGAGCAGGTCTGGAATTCGGATCGCTAACATGGCGATCGAGAGCAGCACCACTGCACATGTACGTATACATTTATGTATACGTGAACATCATTGTCTTGTATATAATTATACAGTACTGGTTAAAATTAGACGGTAGTGTGTACAGTAATAACGCTGAGACTGAATGTGTTAGTTATTTACATGTGGCTATTTTCACTGATACACCAGCTGAGTCGTCGTACTTGCTTGACTGCGAAATACGGATGTCGACTCGTGAAAGGAGGTTCATGTATGTCCTTCCCCAAAGTTGTGCTGTTTCATTCGTTAATATGATTGTTCATTCATATACTTATTCTCTCATTCACACATTCACTTGCTGATCTATGAGTAGTGGTTAGAATGAAAATATGGTCGTAGTAGCCAGAAAACCGTTATGTGAACGAGTTTTTGTCAACATTTGCTACTTTACACATCTTGTTATAAACAATATACATTACCAGTTATTTACATATACTGTGATATTATGATTAGTTGGTGTACTGTTTATTACTTATAACTGCAGCAAATACTATTGTCAAAAATTCGTCACTGTTTTTAGTTTTGTGGTTCCCATGATAATCCGACAGCAGGTATGATAGATAGGACATACTGTACTCAGTGGCTCTTGTGTTACAGCCAACACTCGCTACTCTTTCCTCTCCGCTACAACACCCTCTCTCACCTGCACTTCCTGTAGAAAATGGGTTGTATGAATGCCGGGTAATCCTGTACAATGGTGACGGAAGTGTTGCCGAAGGCAGACCGCCCAACAATGGGGAATACAACGTTCTGCTCTGTCTTGCACATATTCCTCGTTTCAGGACAACTGCGGGTGAGTATTAGGACATGATGAAATGCAGATAGCGTAAAATATGTTGAATACACACACATTTCATTCGACTAAAGGAAAATACTTTAATTTGGTTAAGACCTTGTAGATTCTATTCTGAATATGTACATCACCTTTTTCTTGACTTCTGCAAGGTTTGTCAGATTTTTTTCGATTTCCATCAAGAATGTTGACTATTTTACCTATAAAATTATTTAATGGAACATCTAACCATCTTGGAAAATAACTAAAAAGTTAAATTAATTTGTCAGATTTTTCTCATACAACTAAACAAAATAATCTTGACTTTCGTTGCACAGCGATAACATGTGTTTACAACTTGTTCGCGGGCAGACAGAACTTCTACCGAAATTTGTCTCGGAAACCTCCAAACCTCTTGAAAAATGAAATAAGAAATAAAATTTGTCTGTCACATCTGTTCATACATTTGAGAAAATAATATCGACTTTCGTTTATTACTTGTTGGCGGGCATAGGCAAAACTTGCGGAAACTTCATGTAATACATAATGCATAATTGTTCAACTAACCTATTGTTTTGAATCCCGCGACTCGGCCAATGACAGGACCTTCACAGCGAAAACGAAATCGGACGAGCGCCATTTAGTTTGGAAATGGTCTGTGTTGAGAATGGGTGTCCAGTGTAAAGATTTGTGATTTATTTTAATTATTTGATATTTATTAACATTTACTGTGAAAACTGTTGCTCCAAGTGTTTTTGAAAGGACCATGGTTTCCTTACGTAAAAAAATGTGACAATCGTGTGATATATATTTTGTGTTAGTGTTTTGTCCAGCTTGTGAAGGAAATGGATTAGAGGTTTGGGGAACTCAAATTGCATTTCCCCGTTAAGCCAAGGGTGATATATTTTATTACGTTTTTTTAACACATTGTGGATGCAGCCTAGAGGCATTAAACCACATGGATCCCAAAATCCACTTCTATCACTGAAATGAATAATCCCCAAAGAACAAGATGCCCCTCTGCTCGCCAAACTGCTGGACAAGTCCACTTACACTTCTAAAGGTAAGTTCCAAAGTGTTCCTCAGTAACTTTGCTGCGGACGAGCTTGGCAGATGTGGGTGGGTGTAGGGAGTGGAACTCAAACCGAAGTTCGGATAGTTTTGGGCTAGAATGCAACAGATAGGCATTGTGTGTGTGTATTCTATTTTCAAGAATTCGTTCCCGGGGTTGAGATAAACCCAGATAATGGTCATCACAAACATTTCAAAGGATTACAAAGGAAGGGGATGTCGACAGGAGACCTTTTGGTCCATAATTAGGTCGGATGCGGAAAAAATAGAATAAAAGAAATAAACGAATAAATAGATAAATAAGTAAACAAATAGATAAATTAAGTAAATAATGATAGAAAGGATATTGATCACTTTTAATTTCTACTAATCCTTCGTTCTGTTGCCTCATTTAATTCTCGTTTACACGAGGCAAATTGAGAGGCAAGTCAAGTGTGCAAGTTACTTGAACTGGAGAGGAAAGCGAGCAAGTACATGTTCACACAGTCTAAATCCTAGACAAGTGCTCTGTGTGAACATCCACGACTCAACCTCGGTACCATATTGTCCCCAGGGATGGAAGAGCTGACCATTTCCTACAAAATACTGATTGCATAAATTTGAATCTATCAATTTGTAATCTGAAACAAATCAAAGCTCAATTCATTTATGTCAAGAAATCTTAGTTTGTATTCTTCACATATTCTGTATTTTTCGTCACTGTTTCGTTAATCGATAGAACAATGTATTCCCTGAACTAACCTGCGAATGCTACAATCTCAACTTCTCCACTGCACTTGACGTGTCGGTTGCACATTTCACGGGCTATCAATCATTTGAATTGATATTGCCGAAATGACTTAATGCCTTGCTTTCAGGAATGAAGCCTTCAAAGACGGACTTTTTACACAATGAAAACAACTTGGAATAAATTGGGTGAGGAAATGATGTCAATTTTTCACAAGGAAAAGAAAATAGTGGGAATAATTTTGCCTCGGTGAATTCGGGATGTGCGACAATGGACTACACCCAAGACATTCACATGGTGATTGTTGCTTCATCATTTCATCAAAGGAAATGGTTAAGTTTTGCGAAAGGGTCACGGAAGTTCGCATAAAAGTACATGTATGAACTGCGATAACTATAAAACAAAAATAGATACTCTTTAAATTATTTTTCTCAACTTGGCGATAAGTAGCAATTCTTTCCTTGGGGACAATGTCACACCAAAGAAATGGGGCCTAAGGGATGGTAGAGAGAAGAAAATTTAATTCGGTGGGGGAGTGGCAGTAGTGGAACAGAGGGGTGACAGATATTCAAAGTTGTTTTGAGTGGAGGAGATAAATCTCCAATGACAAAAGAATGAAGAGACGGCCGCCGCGACGCTACTGCCGAAATACTGAAAACCAAAGAATGAATCATTCTTCCTTATCAACCGATCTACTCTCGAACCAACAAGAGAAATATGAAAAAGAAAGAAAGGACACTTGCAATTAGAGCAGGTACGAACTGGAATCCCTGCGTCAGGGAAGATTTTCTTCTGCCCCCCCAACCTTCACGCCTCGCCAGTCAGGTATCGATAGTTGACAACTGGGCGAAAGACGCCGCCTGCCCAGGATCGAACGAATGGCCTTGATGCCGACCCTGAACTGGCTCCCTCACCCGTGTGGGTGGTGATAGGGGGATTGCACTGGTTACTTGCCTCCCCCTTTCCTGCATCAGGCTGGGTTGCTGAGGTGAGTGCCAGCAGGTCCGTCCTCCTGCTTCTCCATTTGCATTGACAATGAGGAGCGCTGAAGGGTCCTTCGCCCCAAGCGTGCTTGTTTTGGAGTGGAGGAGGAGGAGGAAGAGGCTCTTCCCAATGACTCGTGGCACTTCAACTCCAACCTCTACCACCAACACCACAACCACCATCACTACCTCTGTCACCCCTCATCCACCACCACCATCTTATCCATCACCACCTCTACTACCATCATTTCATCCACCACCATCTATACCAACACATCAATCACCACCTCATCAATTACCACCTCATCCATCACCACATCTACCAGCAGCAGCACACACCCCACCACCTCTACCACCACCAGTATAGCGTAAGATTTAATTTCCAAGATCGCCGACATCTTAATTAGTTTTGGCATTTCGTCATCGATCATGAACGCTTCCGGCGGGATGGGGGGGGGGGCAACATGACGCCGAAGAAGCCGTGTGTGTATTTACTTAATTGTATTATACGGGAAGGAGAGCTATGCTCGTAGTGTCCCGTCTTCATATCTCGTTTTGTCTAGACTGCTTTTAAATTCGTGTATTGTTTTTACACACACCACCTTCTCATCTAACTTGTTCCAAACATCTATCGCCCTGTGGGGAAAACTGTTCTTTTTCAGGTCTCTTCTATAACTGTCCTTCTTGATTTTCTTTCCGTGTCCTCTTGTATCTCTGCTATCCCATTTTATTAGATCCTCTCTATCAATAGTTTCTATGCCTTTCATGATTCTATAAATAGTTATCAAGTCTCCTCTCTCTCTTCTTTGTTCTAATATCTGTAGTTCCAGTTTTGCTAGTCTCTCTTCATATGATAGTTCTGAAAGTGTTGGTGCCAGTTTCGTAATTGCTCTTTGTATTCTTTCAAGTTTTGTTATACATTTTTTTGTATTTGGTGACCATGTCGTCGCTGCATACTCCAATCTTGGTCTTATCAAAGTGACTAGTATTTTCTTCACCATTTCTTCATCCAGGTATGTAAATGCCACTTTGATTGTTCTTATCAGATTATAAGTTTCTCCAAAAATATTGTTTATATGTTTCTCAGGTGACATATTATTCATAATAATGACTCCCAGGTCCTTCTCATTTTCTACTTTTTTATTTCTTCCTCTCCCAGTTTATATGATCCCACTATTCTTTTTTTGCTTCTCCCAAATTCCATTATACTACACTTTTTAATATTGAATTCCATCTCCCACTTCCTACTCCATTCCCATACTTTGTTGAGATCATTCTGTAGCGACTCGCAATCTTCTTCAGAGTTCACTTTTTTCATCAATTTTGCATCGTCTGCAAAGAAGCTCATATAACGTTCAATTCCTTTATCCATATCATTAATATATATAGCAAACATCATTGGGGCCAGAACAGTTCCTTGTGGAACTCCATTTATCACTTCATCCCAATTAGAATGTTTGTCTTTTATCACCACTCTCATTTTTCTTTCATGCAGAAAGTCTTCCATCCATTTAAGCAGTTTGCCCTGTATTCCTCCTTCAGTTTCTAATTTCTTTAGCAATTTCTTATGTGGCACCTTATCAAAAGCTTTTTTCAGGTCTAGAAATGCACAATCAGCCCATCCATCTCTTTCCTGTATTACATCTATTAACATTGAATAGAAACACATTAGGTTTGTGATGCATGATCGTCCTTGTCAAAATCCAAATTGTCTTGGGTTTAGTATGTTGTTTTTTTCCAAATGCCTTACCCATCTAGTTTTGATCATTCTTTCACAAATTTTAGCTATCGTACTTGTAAGAGAGACCGGTCTATAGTTAGTAGGGTCTTCCTTGTTTCCCCCTTTATATATTGGTACTATATTTGCTCTTTTCCAATCTTCTGGAACTTTTCCTTCTTTCAATGAACTATGTATTTTGTCTGTTAGTTCATTCTTGCATTCTCTCAAAATCCAGTTTGCCATTTCATCTGGTCCATGCGATTTTCTGACATCGAGTTTACTCAAGTGATTCATTATTTCATTCCTTGTTACTTCTATCTCTTTCATAGGGGGGACTTTCTCCTCCCACTCGATATCTCTAGGTTGTATGTTCTCCCTCGTAAACACCGATTAAAATGCTTGTTCATAATTTCTGCCATTTCTATTTCCTCTGTGTATTCAACTCCTTGTCGTAGTTTCTCCAACTCCTGCCTGCTTTTCAGTTTGTTGTTTACAAATCTAAAATAGTTTTGGTTGATCTTTACATTTTTCTATGACATTTTTTCGTATTTTCTCTTTTCTTCTCTGCACACTTGAACATATTCATTTCTATAACAAGTGTGTGTGTGTGTGTCAAGGGGCTGGAGGAGGTTGAAGGGAGGGGGACTGAAGTAGCAGAACGGAGGGATAGCACAATTTAGTGAAAAAGTTATTATATTTTGGTTGCCGCGACAAGATTCTTGAAATATTTCAAACATGTTATTTTGGCTGATGGTCGACGATGTTTTCATTTGTGGGATAAAACTCAGGACAAACGGAAGCGAGTAGAATTGCCTGGCCAGAATGAAGTCAGCGGGAGGAGGAGGCTGCCGCTGCTGCCAAGAAAATGGAGGTCAAGATACGAAAAAGCGTCTCTGTCACTGAGGATGCAGGAGAGTGGCACCGCGCCAGGACGTTGCGACGCTGCCAATGACATAACAATATCTTAGTTTCGTGTTTTACGAATCTGGCCACAAACCGTCGAGGCTTCATTTTGCCTAGACTCTGCCACCACGAAGTGATTAAAATGGCCCGGTGGCCATTGTCAGAAGAAAACCTGTAAAAGGCTTCGCTGACCAAAAACCACCAAATACATTGGGCACATTCGAAGATTTTATACGGGCGAACTGCACACGATGTCATTCAGTTTAGGTAAATTGTCTGTACTTAGAAATTGATCAATGAAATTAAAACAGCTGTTATGGAAATAATCTCAATACTCTATAAGGAAAAAGATGTTTGCATTGTTCCGATATGTTTGTACCATGGATCAGGCTCCATCGGTGCACCTGTTAATATTACCACACATTTTAGGACGTGACGGCAGTCTGACCATACTCCGATGTTTATTAATTCGTTTACCTATTCATTTATTTATTCGTTTATTCATTCTTCTAGACCCTAGGGCACGTCACCATTGCTTCAACCCAAAGTGAGTTGTACTTTACCACAAATCGAAAAGGTACAACAAAAAACATATAACAATCACTACCTACAGAAAACTACAACTACAAAAGCGATTATTTGTAGCCATATTACCCTGTTCCTTTTGAGGATTTAATGATGGTCGATACTAAATACAAAATAATTTGTGGGAAGAAGCAGTGCCTTCCTTACTTTGTAAACTTTCAACAATTTTATAAATGGCGTGAGCTTGACTAAGGAGTGACATTAAAGAAGGATCCTCAACTGAAGGAAATAGGTTGGCATTAGCTAGAACATACACAATGCCTCATCGAGCACAGAAGCTCATAGAAGGAATTGTCTAGAGTTGGCCTGAATGACATCTGTAAAGAATAGCACACGAACAAAATCCACAAATGACAAAACGCCTGAATATGTGCACGCTCAATCAGAACGGGGACGCATGCCAACGAACGAACGCACAAACGCAAGGAAGGAAACACACCACCGACCTTCAACCTCGCCTTGACAGCGCAGTTGACGTCATGACGTCATAGGGTTGGTTTTCGGGGTGAGAGTTACGTAACGTGGCCCATTTCTTAAAGACGACATGCTTCCCTGTCTGTACAGTTGAGAAAAGAATCCTCGATATAGTTCCCATGCATCGATGCTTAATTTTTCTTCAGGTTATTGAATATTGGAAGATCGTAATAACGGTCTCGTTTCCTTATACAAATAAATCATCGTTCGGATAAAAACAATTTGACTGTTCTAAAGCCGAATAAAAACTCGTTGACACTTCGTAAAACTAACTCGTACTAAATTATGGACAACAGTCATGAGGTGAAACATCAATCAGGCTATGGCAGCATGCTATCCCGGCAGGCCTTGGTACTCGGTCTAGGGAAGAAAGAAGAAAAGTCCCATAAGTATGAGGGCTGGAGAGGGGTCGAGTGACTCAAGATGGAGGGTCTAGGACACTACTGCAGTCGCTGAAGGGGATAACCTGACAATTGAGCGGGAAAAATGGGAGTGGCGACGGACGTAAAGCGCAGTGAGGATAGTTCTAAAGGACCAGCGTCGAGCCCAAGCCTGTACGGGGGGCTGGGGGAGGGGGGAGAGCGTTTGAGGCGACAGGGATCGAGTTCAGTTTGAACGCTAAAAACACTAAACAAAATTCTGGAAAAGACTTTTCGTGCAAAGAGATACCGAGATGCATAGCACACGAGTGAAAAACAATGTCTGAACTTGGTCGTGAAATCAATATCCGCAACAGTGTTTATGGGTGGTACGGGCAGGTTAACAGAGGAACTGGCGGCTACGTAACACAAATTATAAATATTTTCCTGCGCGGAATATGTCACCCTCAGCTGATTAAAATTGCCTGACGGCAGTAAAGGAAAATGTCATAAAAAATAACAAAATTAATTAGTTAAAGATTGTTAATACCTTACAGGATATTATTTAAATTATTCGTAAGTTTTGTCTTGTATGCACACTGACTAATACCTGACGATTCTATTCAGCGATATTAGATTAAAACCCAGATATTTTTGTATGATGACCATCATAACAATGACGATAACAATAGCGAAGATGATATTCTGAAGCTTGAGGGAAAGGCAGAAAACGACAATGTTGATCCAACACAGCGGTCGCGCTGATAGTGATGTTTATGACGGATAATACCACGATTTGGGAAAGTTCGTCGTTCAACGTTAGCCGGAATAAAATTTGCACAGATCACCGTAATGAAAGGGATACGTTTGCTTACGAGAAAGTTAAAAAAAAATGTAACAGAAAATCTTCACCGAAGAGATGGATATGGCCTTGTCAACATGTCTTCTCATATTATATTTTTTCACTCTAAATGGACATTTTGTGTTGCCAGTCCATATTATGCACGTGCAGAGGTAACAAATCCCCGAAAATGATGGGTTATACAAGCAGAATTCTTACTGTCGTTGTGGAATTCTTAGTGACGGTTACTGTCGAATGGGGCCTTCTATAGTGGCGTTGGCTTGGGCAAGAGGTAACCAAAGGAAAGGAAAGACGCATCGCTCGAGGTGCATTCAAGTCAAGATGAAAAAATGGGAATGAAATAGTGAGAGACAGAGGGGAAGAAAAGGGAAGCATGTTAGAATACTGGTTGGAAAAAATGGATAGAAAACTGAGAATGTGTAGAACATGAGAACTGGTGGACGATGTTGGTACAGAGTGAATCGGAAAAGAAAAGAAAAGGGGGAAGACGACATCAAAAATGCAAAGAAAGAAAAGAGTGAAAGAAAGAAATCAGCATGTGGAAGAAATATGAGCTGTGATGACGAAAGATAGATTGTGATTTTTTTCTTTCTTTTTTTCACAGAGATAAATTTGTTTGGCGATCTGCATTCGACGGTTAGCTTGCAAAACAAAAGGCTCACGGTACTTTATGAGACGTATCGTATACATGTTTCTTGGCTGGTTTTCTTTGTAGTTGTGCTTATCTTATTGCCGGAACTCAAACTCTAAAATGTTGCTGTCATATCACCAAGTAATATATGAAAAACGGAGAGAAAGAGAGAGAGAGAGAGAGAGACGAGCGACCTCAAGGTGGCCTTCCTACTTTCACTTTCCTCCAATAACGGTCGCTCTTCTTTAACTCCTTCAACACTGTGATGTACCGCAAGGACTCGCTCCGGTTAAGGACAGGGGCTTCTGTGCAGCTGAGGTGGCGGAATCCGACCTGAAGGAAGTCCATATCGACGGGCCCCTCAGCTGCATAAAAATCGTCACGGTCTCAGCCGGAACACAAGTCACAATATACGTCACCGTGTTGATGCTGTTAATGGGGGAGGGGGGAGTGCCGGAAGAGCTGGCGCGGCAACCGTTATGACGACAGTACTTGTCTCAGGATGCTGAAAGCGCCTAGGTCGCCTTGGCGGCAAAACGATGCACTTGCTGCACAAGGATGACAGCGATAATTGTCGATTTCTTCTTCCTCCTTCCTTCTTTTTCTACCTTCTTCCCTCTTCCTTCTTTTTCTTCGAGGAACAGAAGCGAATTCAACAGAGTCGAGTCGGTGCTGATGGAAATGATGAAGATGGCTTGCAGGGCGACTGTTAGAGGTAGAATAAAAGAGAAATAGAAATGGAGAAGGTGGGGAGCTTACACCAGGAGGCGCTGAATAGATGTGGCCCAAGCCGTCACTTTTGCCCTGGACTGTAGAGGCAGGTAACAAACACTGCTTTATAGGAATCGGAGTAAATGGAAGACCACCTCGCTTCCTATTACGCCACCAGCAAGCACACTTACATTTTATGTGAACAATATAAATATGAGGAGGATAGGATTACGTGAAAGAGGAAGGAGGAAGAGGAAAAGGTGTAGAAAAAGAAAGAGGAAGATAAAGGTAAAGAGAAGTGAGAGGGATAGAAAAGGACGAAGATACTGAGGATTGGGGTAAAGTTAAGGATAAAGGCGAAAGTGAAGAGGAGCAGGAAGAGAATGAGAAAGAAGAGGAAGATGATAAGGATGAAAGGGAAGAAGCCAGGAGAGGAGGAAGAGGACGAGGCAGTGTAGGGAGCGAGGGAAGGCAGGGTTGGGTGTGGCCGGTTCAAATCAATAGTTACCCACGCTCAGAACCTGTGGCCTGTTTGAGGACATTGCCCTGTGTGTGTATGTGCGTGCATGTGTGTACGTGTGTGTGTGTGTGTTTGCTTACATGTATGTGTGTGCGTACGTGTGTGTGTGTGTGTGTTTGCTTACATGTATGTGTGTGCGTACGTGTGTGTGTGTGTTTGCTTACATGTATGTGTGTGCGTACGTGTGTGTATGTTTCCTTGCGTGCATTTATGTGCGTGTGTGTGTACGTTGGTGAATTCATGTGTGCGTATGTCGATTTTTCGTTTATGTATACATGCGCCTGTGTACGCGCATGCTGGTTATGTGCACAGGTACACAAGTGAATATACGTAATCGCATGTTCTCACACTGGTGCATTTTTATTTACTCTGCTCTGTTCGCTACGGTATCGATAAATCCTCTCTTCTTGTCCACGGTTCAAATTCAAACTGTAATTTGTTTGTTTTGAACCCTTCGTTGTTCTGGCTATGTACCTTTTCATTGGTGCATTAAGACTAAATTGGGTGTAAAAGACACTCAATCTGTGTGATTTTCTAATTCTGAACCCGAGTCGTTGTCGCAGAGGAGTAGTGTTGGGTAAAGGTGGTGGCACCAGACATTTCTGGCTAGCATGCTACTTCGTTTGAATAGAAACGACTTCGATTACGATTTTTTTTCTAATTTCCAAAGGTTGCTGGAAGTGAACAGTTGTCCATATCATATGTTCACACGAACACATTTCACATCGTTTCTCTCATGCATGATCTGGTGGACCATGTATATGGAAATCTTGCCAGCTGTACATATGTGCGCGTGGTTGTGCACCCTGGGAATTTTGTTGATCTATTTATACTTTAACTGATTCCGGATCCGACTTCGTTTTGGACCAGATGGTCTCCCGTCTTTACTCTTCAACACTGTCAACCGTTAATGTTGTTGTTGTATTCCTTTTGGAGACATTTTCCTCTGTGGTGGAGGAAATTGTCCTGTCTTAGCCAGTGGAAATTCCTTAATTGCTTAAATTCGTCTCAACAGTACCATCTTAGATAAGCTAAGGTGGTTTAACCGGAAGAGTTTTAGATCCCTTTCCATCTCAGGCGTCTCTCTGACCTTGATAGATTCGCCGGAACAAAGTCCGTTAATGTCAAACTGGCTTTTTTTCCCTCATATCGTACCTCCTATAGAACAACTAGAATATGACTTCGCTTGCACGAATCTAGAATTCTCTGAGACCATTTCAACAATGTCTAATATTAGTATAGTTCATCATTCAGCTTTGCTACATATGACACGAGCTCTCAATTGTCGATGTTGGGGAAGCCCGTGGAAATCCAGTGTGATAACCTCTTTAAAAATATATATTTGGCCCGTGCACACTTTCGAGAGATAGGGTATAGTTACACTTGTATCTAGGTACGCCGATGTATCAAGGTGGAGTACATCCGCGATCCCGGAGCTATGATCCCTCTGATCCCATTGCATGTCAATGTTGCCCAAATAGATGGTGTTGCTATGGGGGTCCCCTTCGGGCGTCTTCTCCGTTAATTTTCGCATGGAAACTACAGAGGGGTATTTTTGTAAAATCCCGAAAATCAGCCATCTATGTATAATAGATACATAGGTTATTATTAACACCGGAAATGATGATGACATTCTACAAATTATGAACGCCTTTAAACGTAATTGTTCCCTCGGCTATAACCATGAATTTGAGATCAATATCAAACTCCCCTTTTTGGACGTTTAAGTTCATCGTGGTATTCACTCTTTCACCACTGAAGGCTACAAATCTGGGTTTCTGCCTCACCGATGTGAGTGCCCAGAGAAATACCATAGAAGTGTTATAATTTCTTACGTTAATAGAGCTCTCACACATTCCTCTACTTTGACTGTTCCTAATGCACAAATACAAAGCCTCACAACTCGTTGCCAATAATGGGTACCCGAAGACGTTAGTAGATGAGACAATAAAATGGAATTTGGAAAATTTCATGACCCAAGATCCCTCACCAAAAGAAACACATTGTAACATTGTCCTCTGCTACAAGATCTTCAAGTCCTCTGCTCACAGAGAACGAAAAAGCAGTAAATAAGATAGTCAAGGACATTGTGGTGGGCTCTACAGATCCCAATGACATCCACTGTAGGTAAAAACAGAATAACAATAATTAGGAACACACACACACACACACACACATATATATATATATATATATATATATATATATATATATATATATATATATATATATATATAAAAGATGTGGCTGGAGTGATGTTCAGTCAATTTGAAATAAAAAACTCTAGGAGAAACATTTTGTATTTGAGAGGTATTAAGAACATGCACATGACTGTAATGATAAAAAGCAGAAGAAATTGAATAAGTACTACCGAAGAAAAGTACTTTGATCCTATTGGAAGGGCAGAAAATGAACGTCAAATGTTGAAGATTGTAATGGAATAGAAAGGCCCAAAAAGGGCACAATCACGGCCGTCACCCGCATCCTTGGCCCCTGATTGATGAAAGGGAGGAAGGAACAGCGCGCAGGCCAATGGGATCGTTGGTCAGAAACCGTTTTCTCCTTTTTATCGTAGTCTAGTCTGAGCCTCCAAAAGAGTGTAACGAAAATCGGCCGTATTTTCTTTTCGCATACGACTGTCGGTTATCACAGGAAGTGTCCTCGTAGACTCAAAGTTCCGCTGAACCCCGCACTTACGATGGCGCATTTTACTTCATTTTTGGTTAATGCTAGAGAATTTTATTTAGACGAGAGGGGTTAGAATGGAGCTTCGACTGATCGAGATTCATTTTGTCCCGGGACGATTCCCTCAGCTGAATAACACCCCCAAATATCGGCGAGAGCATAATGTGTAGTTCAGGGCAGCGCCGGGGAATCACCGAAATAATGAGGATAATACTATTGCCCCGAATGAGAAGTGAGGAGGGCGAAGAAAGGGAAGCGAAAGGGGAGGGAGATGGGAGATGAGGCGGAGACGGAATGTGGAATGCAGATCTAATGGGGAGATATACAAGTGGAAGAGAAAAGAGACAGAGTGGAGCAAATGGAGACGATATGAAAGAGAGATAAAAAAAATAGAAGGCGGACAGTCAACAGAGCAGAGAAGAAAGAGGAAAACGAAACGTGAAAACAGTTGAGAGACCATATTTAGTGAAAAGAGAAAGAAGAGAAAAAGAGGAGAACCGAAGGCAGGGAATTAATTTAAACATAAAGGAGAAAGAGAGTGGGAAGGCGAAGAGTTACAGATGGATGGAAAGGGGGAGAGAAGGCACAAAAGAAGAGAGATAAAAAGTATTGAGCAGCCGGGGCAAGCGAGGATGTGGCAGAAGAGGGAGAAGGAAGAGGAAGTGGAGGATAGAGCGGCGGCAGCCGACGGGGACTGGCTGCCACCACAACCGTCGCAAGGCCAAGGCCAAGGACGCGGGCGCACACGCACGTACGCACACACGCATGCACCAACACCCACATTTGCACGCACATGCACACACACACACACACACACAAACACACACACACACACACACACACACACACACCTACCCACGCAATCCCCCACACCCACAAATATAGGTTCAGTAAAATTATTTTCAAGTATATGTCAATAGTTTTGTGTGTGTGTGTGTATATATATATATATATATGTATATATATATATATATATATATATATATATATATATATATATATATATATAATCTCACACACAGCCCACGGTTACAGTTCGTCTTAACGTAGACGTCTATTGTGTTTGAAGGCGAATTCCGAGACCCGTCGATTGACATGGTCTGGCGTCTATTAGCAAAGAAGTAACTAAACAATGATGGAAGTCTATCCCACTTGTAATAATGATAATGATAATCCACAACAGCACACTGTAATACGAAAAGGAGGTTTACAGCAATAGACACAAACACACGCGTGCATGCAAGCACAAACACACGTACACATACACGCTCACACGTATGCACGCACACATACACATGTGCACACGCGCGTGCGCACACACACAAGTATACACAAGCGCACGCTTACACACATGTATACACAAACGCACGCACACACACACACACACACACAAACACAAACACATACAAGTATACACAAACGCACGCTCACACACATATATACACAAACGCGCGCACACACACACACACACACACGTACGGTATACACAAACTCACGCACACACATAAACACATGCATGTATGCACACACGCGCGCGCGGGGGGGTTGTGGGGGCACGCAAGAACGATTCACATCGAAGTCAAGGTCGGGCAGCCGGTCGGCCTCAAGGCCGGTGCCGAGGGCGAGGAGTCCAAGAAGGACGTCGGTCAAGGTCAAGACTTGAAGGCCAACGAGACGTGTGACGTCAGGGTGGAGGTGTGTGGGGGGTGGGGGGGCAGTTGGACTTCCTCCACTTTATCTTGTCGCCGTCTCTTTTGTTCTCCTCTTTCTTTTCTCATTTCGTTTTTGGAGATCTCACCCGACGTTCTTTTATGATGGGAATGTTATATAGAAAAGTAAAAATGAATAAGTAAATAAGTAGATAATGATAATGATATAACAAGAAAAAATCAAACAAATAATAGATAGATAGATTAATGAGATGATAAAATAGAATAAATAGATAAATAAGACAGTAATAAAAAATAGTACTAGTAATAATAATAATAATAATGATAATAATAATAATGTTGATAATTATTTTCAAGTTCTAGTGTCCTTCAGATCCCCCCCTTCAATCCCCCTCAGACTCCGTCATCCCGGTGATATTTTCATCAAGGATAGAAACGCTAGTCAAGAAGAATAAATACCTTTTGGGAAGCTCGATCCATATAAAAAAAGACGGACAACGGATTTAGCAATGGAGTCCTTGTGGTTGGGGGTGGGGGGGGCACCATCGTGCATCAAGGTGCTACGGGAGAAGAATGTTAAATAAGTGTCGCATACTCATGCAAGCATGGCGTGCAAGCGCCCGAAGGCACAAACACGAAAGCATTGGGGTAGTGGAGGGTGCAGATTCATTCCGACAGAATCCGGTAAGTTCCGGATGGAAAAAAAAAGGCCGAGATAGATTGGAATCCGGTGCCGGGCACAAAAGGAGGCAACCGGTGAGATCCAGAGAGTAGGATCCGGAGAAGGTGAGGAGGAGGAGGAGGAGTCCGTCGTCGAGCCGCCAGAGGACCAGCTCTTGACTCTTGGCAACGGGCAAGTGGGCTCTCCTCTCGAGGGAGGCTAGACTAATGGCTGTTCTGAGCGCGGTCGGTCCTCGACAACAGCAGACGCCAGCGATCCATCACCGCCAAGAAGAGAATCTGGCTGTTAGCAGGAGGAGACCCAATCTTTTCTCGTGTCCACTGTTGCCTGGCTCTTCTATTCAGCTAAACCGCCCCCTTCCGTTTCCGCACAGGGAACGAACTGACGATTGCCGCCTCGAGTTACGGTAACTGGAAGCCCGCAGCCCCACAGTAGTCGGCAACCGTCCTCAGGCTCTCCCGCACCTCTGACTCGGGGAGGAAACTCAGGAGTGTTGTCTGTGTTATTTCCGAGTGGAATAGCTTCTGTCACTCACCAGGGCGAGGGGAAGGGAACAGTCGTCGGGTGTCAGTTTGTGGAAAAAGTGGAGGAAAGATGGTCGAAGTTGGCTAGGGAAAGATCTTGGGCTCACTCCGGAAATCGAGTGCCAGCCCATCGGGGCAGCACCTCAAAAATTGGAGGGGGGGTATTGGAGGTAGGGGAATTGAAGGGATTTAAAGATGGAAGGTAGGGAGATAATTCTATTTGACGTCCCTCTCTAAGGACCAACACCTGCAGGTACCCCGTTGCTAGTGCCTCCCCTCTGAAAGATTCAAACCTGAGTTTTTAATGACAGAATAACAGAAATTCTATCAGAGAGAAATGAGTGGACTACATTTATTTGCACATGTAAATTTTGCACTTGTAAAAGAATTTTTACAAGGTGCTTCCTGGGAGAAATGGATGGAAAACTAGAGATATGTAAATGGAAGCGAGAGGAACAAGCTGTCACAGTGAGGGATAATATTTCCATTGGAAGGAAGGACACACACACACACACACACACACACACACACACACACACACACACACACAAGTAGCTGCAGTTATACACACATTAGGAATGCAGATATCTCAATTTGCTGTCCTTATTTTTATACAATGAAAACTACCCATTTTGACACAAGGTGTGCGCACATTCGGTTGATTCCCCTCCAAAGTGGCTGCTGATTTTCGTTGAAATGGGCTACAGCTGCCTTGGTCATTATATATTTGAGACACGAGGGAAATCCTCCTAATCCTTTGAACTACGAATGACGCCCTTTCCATCTCCTATTCTCGTTAAGGAAAGCAGGTCGAAGCCACGTTACGAGTGACATAACACCGAGGCTGTTCCTCATTATATGACATGTAGCCTGTAGAGACAATGGCTAAGGAGGGAGAGAGAGAAAGGAGGAAGGTAAGAGTAAAGGAACATTTTCAGAGGACGCCATGCCTCAAGTAGTCGGTTAAATGCCAGACGCCTTCCCTACTGGGGATGACGTCAGTAGCAGACGACGCAACGCCAGTAGGGAAACGAGTGGCGCCAATGGAGGACACTGCAGCTTATGAGACTCCGGCAGCGCGATGGAGGAGACGTAGGATTTAATCTTAACCGATAGTAAATATCCTTTGTTAGTTCGATAGCAGTATTTATTGCCGCCTCTGCATATTTCGAGGGTCGGAGCAACTGATGTCGACAGTTTGTCTCGTTACCCGTCGTTTCTTTCCACTCCTCCTCTGACTCGAATGCGCTTCTTTACTTTTTGTCGCTTTTCCATGTCGTTTCGATTCCTCTGCTTCTCGTGTGTCCTGCAGGCCCTTGGAAACACTCCAGTACACAAAAAATTGGCAACTTGTGGTTGTCATAAACAACCAGAAGAGAAGAAAAAAAAAACGTTGCTCAAATTTTCGAATAAGGAGCTAAAGGAATGTGAGGAGAAACTACGAATGTATCACACAAAGTTCTAAATGTGATGTGCTGAGCATTCAAGTGTCAGGGAATCCAAAGCATAAAGCGAGATTAATAATTCTCCCCCCAAAGTCACGCGCGACGGCATCCTCTTTGCTTACCAAGCTGAACACCACCTTGGAACGACAGATGACGTCGTCAGGTCATATTTAGCGCTCAGATGATCGCGGTGGCGAACCGACGTCCCGAGAGGAGTCTGCCAGTGAAATGATGACGGCGGCGCCAACTTACCCTGAGAGGATCCGGCCGTGGGGAGACCTGCAGTCCCGGGCCTGGGCCTGGGCCGTCAGGTGGTGAGCCGCAGCGGAGTCCCACAGGGACGCGAGACGGGATGACACCTGTTATTGTTAATCAAAAGGGAAGAGGGAAGGGCGTGGCTAGACATAATGGTCAGTGTTGTACATGCAGAGCTAAATGTAACATCTTAACATGCAAATCAAATAAGAAATATGTACGTTTACACACACGCACACACATATTTCTTATATAACAACAAAGTACAGAATCCATATAATATTTGTAACCCATAACGAAAAAACTACGCCAGTAGGACCCTAGCTGCAGTCGTAAGGCGTTATCAAACTGGGCTGTTTTCCTCCCACCTCCAATCAATCGGCGGTACCGCCCCCCAGCCCCAACATTTTTTCCGCCGTAAAATGACTATTACAAACTATTTTGTTTTCTGGGGAATTTACATAGAATGTCATTTGATATGCTGGAGGAAAACTATTTTCCTCCAGCAAATCAGATTCCTTCCCTAAAGCTGCAAATCTGCTCCAACAGTCGGGAGGAAAATAGCCCAGTGTGTGATTAAAAAACGCCTTTGGTGGTTGCCTTCGTTCTGTGCGTTCGGACAGTCAGGGCAACCAGAAGTCGATGGTGGGAGACGTTTGGGGGGAAAGTCGCGTGCAACTGCGATTCTTTGAGAACCCGCGTTCGATTCAAATAGGCCCGGGTGATTGCCACTTACCCCGGCGATCCGAGCACATAAGTCAAAAGGTGACGTATACAATTAAAGCTAAGCGCCTCCTGGAATAAGGCTTTCTCAATTTATCTTAAAAAAAAAAAATGAGGAACGATACCTCCTTCGAAAATCACCAGACTCACCATAGATGACGACTGGGATGTGAGAGGGACGTAGTTGTCCAAGCCGCCGGTTATCATTTTGTAGAAGGTGCTCAGCATCCCCGCTGCTCCGTCAGAGAACTTCCTACCAGTCCTTCAGGATGAGAGAAAAAATCTGGTTATGGTCTAGATTGGGTACGGTGCAACCAGGATTTTTTTTTTTTTTTTGGGGGGGGGAATTGTCTGTTCAGCATCAGCGATCATAAGACATCAAAGCATTCCACATTGACTCAGAGAAGTATTTGAGAATTTTTCTTCTTCAATATTATATATATATATATATATATGTATATATATAGATATGTGTGTGTTTGAGTGAGTGCGTGTGCGTGCGTGCGTGCGTGTATACAAACAGTACAATGTTTCAAAAAGCTTCAACAAACGGGACTTAGTACTTTTAATAACGGTTCCACCCTTACATGGTGTCTACTCTGACCATTTTCTCGGCAATTGCCATTTTAAATCAGATGTCAATCTGCCTGGATCTCTACCAGTACCAGCAGCCTGCTGACATCAACTCAGGCAACGACGCATTGCAGACTTCTTCATTGAGTTTTCTTCTTCAGAAAAAAAAAAGTTCTGCAAAGCATCGCTGCGCCAGTTGATGTCGGGAGGCGGCACGAAGAGTTCCAAGCTGATGCTTTTCTTAGACGTCCCTCGTGGCCTCAATGCCAGCGTCCTCGTCTCGAAATGCACACCAAAGGGCTCGAAACCCCTAGAGTAATTCAACCTGCGCGCGCGCACACACACACACACACACACACAAGATATATATAATATATATATATATATATATATATATATATATATATATATATATATATGATAAATACATTAGGGAATAAATGAATAGTTACATATGGAGAGCCAATGTACATAGGACTTTATTTATTTATTCATTTATTTACTCATTTATCTATTTGTTTAATAATTTCTAGGGAGAGAGGAAAAAATCAACCCAGGACAGGGGTTTGCAACCCTTTTAAACACGCGTGCCAAAATGGGCCAGTTATCGATGCAAGAAATTCCTCACGAGCCAACCGAAATAGTTGAGTACATATTATTATCTAGTATCTTTTAAGTATTTGGGGGAACCTTTTCAAATACTGAGAAAAAATGACATAGGAAAAATAAAATCAAAGACTACTTTAAGTGTAATTTGTAAGTTATGTCAGATTGAATGAATGTGAAATTTGAAGTAATTTTTGCTTAAAGGTCGTTTTTGCCTTTATTTGTAATGCTATCTGTCATGTCACATAATTCAAAGACTCACTTTTAACATATAAAAGTAGACTATATTTCTTAATTTCACGTAGTTGTAACAATAAATTACGATGAAGGCAGATATGCTGAACAGCAGACTTCACCAACCTTTGATTAAATATTTTGAATGTTGGCACCGAAAACGAGCTAGTTACTGTGGATAACTAGATTTTTTGTGGTGTGACAATTGTATTCTATTTTCATTTAAGTTTGAACCTTCATGTAGCTGAACGAAGGTTTTACTTACCGATTATTTTATTATTTACGAAGCATGGAAGAATATATATATGATTGTGGTCGAGGAGTCACGCCACGTCTTCTTACCCATTGGCGAAAGATGCAACAACTAAACAGGTCAAAACCAAGGTTCCCATGAACGTTTACCAAAACTGTCGCATGCAGAGCTTTTAAAGTTGTCGTGTGTGTATATATATATTCATGCATAAAGTTGATTAAATCAGATTCTGTTTAGATGAAATATGAAACTCAACAAAGAAGTTGGCGGTCTATCTATTTCATTGTTTTCTTAGGTGAGCCTGGGTTTCGCGTGCCGGAGCTCAATTATTGGCGTGCCACTTTTACCACGCGTGCCAGTGGTTGCCCACCCTTAAACTAGGACTTCCAGAAGCGGAGAGTTCACTTTAAAGGGGACGTAACCCTGGTAGGCCTGAACTGGGTGGTGTCCAGGACCCGCCCAAGCCCGCAACCCCGTCTCCTCCCCTCTTCCTCCTACGGATGATCTTGCCCGTCTGACCTACCACCTGCCCCGTGACGTCACGGCTGCCTCCGCCGCCGCGCGTGCGACCTTGCCTATGACGTCATCAGGGGAGCGCCCTCGCTGAAATATTCATAAAGTGAGCAGAGGGGACTGTGGCGGCGTAGGAGGGGAAACGCTGCTGGGTCCCCTCGTTTGTCGAGAGGTTTCCCCTTCAGCTATCCCCTTCTCTTCTCGGTGTTCCCCTCTGCCAGTGGTTCTCATCAGCCTGGGGTCCATGCCTCCCCCACCCCCCACCCCCATCGCTTGTAGACCACAGACTGCAAACGAATATGACTCAGTGGATGCCTGGCGACTTTATTCACCGCTGAAGCAAAAGCGTGGGGGGGGGGTCGTGGAAAAGACAGGTCGAGAACTCTTTGCTTATGCCTCTCCTCCTGGAAGGGCCCGGCGATGATCTCTGGCGAGGGAGTAGGCGACTCCCCTCACCACTCCAGACTCACCGCTCGAGCAAAAAATAAATAAATAAATATATGTTTCTATTGCGAAGAGTAATGTTTTTTTTTTCTCGTGAGCCGAATTAAGCCACCACATCGGTTATGTACAACAATTTTATCGTCCCTACAAAGGATAGACCGTTCTTGCAATGAATCACTAAAGCTGATCTCACACTGTCGAGAGAAACGTAACCTGACCCGTGATACATCGGATCTACTGTATCCAACATATCTTCGTTGAGTATTCTGTCTATACACACCGGTTGTATGGGAACGATGTCATTTTCTTTGCAAATAAAACGTATTGATGGAATTAACGCGAAAAGAAATTGTGCATCTAAACTGAAAGAGTGTTAACTAGGATAACATACTTCTATGGCGAACTGTACCTACCTTGGCGGTTGAGCCATCTGGCAGATGTAGGGCATGCGGAGACAGATGGTCCGCCTAGGGTCTATCTCCCCGCTAGTGCTCTGGTACGGGTGGATGAGGGACCCGTCAGGGGTCGAGCAGGGTTCCCGGGACTTGAAGTATTCCACGTACAGATTGCGTAGAATCTGTTGGGAGGGGCTCATGCAAGGGGGGTACTTGGAGGAGTAGGAGGAGGTGGAAGTGGATGTTGGAGCCGACTCGGACGTGGTAAGGGTGAGACCCACCTGTAAGACAAGATGAATAAACGTGTGAAGTCATGCCAGGAGCAACTTGGCTCCGGACAAGGTCATCACCTTTACTCTGGCGGGACTTTCAGGGCGAGCGGAGGTCACAGGACTGTGGGTCGTTATGAGGTACGGGTAGGAACCAACCCGCCAGATCGGGGGAGTGACGTCAAAAGGTGACAATGTGACACGGGAAAATATTGACGATGATGGTGACGTTATAAAAATGCATGGCGTCATAACATGTAATATGACGTCATAAGACATAGCAGCATAATAGAGGAAGGTAGTGGGGTCATGACAGAATATAATGATGCTATAGTAAGAAGAATTGTGACGTCATCATGGAAGAGATTGTTAAGTTATAATAGAATTTAATATTTTGGAAAGAATAACCAACGCTTCTATCCTTTTCGGGGGACAATATCACACTGAACAGGTGGAGTCACAAAAGTGTTCAAGGAAAGCTTCATGGAAGGTAGCAGAACAGGATAGTGGGAGTTTATATATATATATATATATATATGTATATATATATATAAATTTATATATATATATGTATATATATATATGTATATATATATATGTATATATATATATATGTATATATATATATATATATATATATATATATATATATATATATATACATATATATTTGTAGACTGTATAAAGCATGGCTTCGATAACCCCTGATAGAGACGTTTCTTGGCCTGAGTAGACTCGTCTGGCTTTGTCAGCCCTCCCCCTTCACCCCCACAAGAAATAAGTTACTCATCAATATTCTTTCAGTGTTGGTGACTGCAGCCGCCTCAACTCACGGTATATTGTGTTGGTTCCACAATTACTGTGTTTTTTAGGATAAAACGCTTTTCCGAGATGAGACATCAATGCCCACTGCAGTTTCTTTGCCAGTCATCAGCTACAAACACGAAACTGTTCTGTACAGAGAACCAGATAAAAGGACACTCAGAATGGCAGAGTCCGTTTATATTTGCCTGAAACTATCCGTAAATATTTAGCTACAGATTTAAATGTAGCTCCTGTGAATTAGCAGGAATTCCCCTCGACTAACTGACACCTGGTTGGCGCTCCGTGGGTAGCTTTGCTCGGAGGTGTCAAGGGGAGTATGAATAGCATCAGACCCTCAGTCTCCGTTCTCGCTCATATCTCCAACTCAAAGGGTAGCTTTCGAAGATGACCCCTGATTGGGGCCAAAAGCCTTTAGGGTAAGAAAAGGAACCTTACTATAGGAAGTATTGAGAGAAGTCTATACATATTAAAGAATGTTCTCCTTGCTGTCGGCTTCAACAAAGTTTGTATCCGAAAAAATAGTTCTTTACAGTGAGCATGAGTCTTCTTTGCTGATCCACATGAGTATAAGGTTTACTCCCGTTGATAGTTGAAACAAGCAACCATGATAAGGACAGGTAACAGGAGAAAGATAGGAATGGGAAAGAGGTCATTCACTGACCTCAGTTTTCACAAAGTTGCTGAATTATGTACATCTTTCTTCATGATACAACAATATAACGTATCCCAAGAGTTGTTGATGACTTTCGGAGTGATTCAGGCGTTGATGACCTCAGATGGTCTGGCCAACATGGAGAAGGGAACTTTTTCCTCGCAAGGGGGAGGCATTTCTTACCTGAAGTGGTATGCTCGGTTGAAATCTTGAAGCAAAAATCCCATGCTTATACTTATATTGTCACCAAAAGGTTGTTTCAGCCGACAACAATGACGCTTCTTTCTTGGTGTTGTCTCAGTCGGTTTCATGATACCATGTACAAAAATCCCCTCGGGATAATATCCTCTGGTTCTAGTTCCTCGTCTTTCCTTTCCTGCCCTTACTATATTTGTAACCTGAAGATGTCCGAATAGACGGAAACGTTTGGGCAATTCATCTTTTTATTTCTCTGATTTAGCTTATAACATTCATACATACATAAATTCAGTCATACATACATACATGCATACACACACACACACACACACACACACACACACATATATATATATATAATATATATATATATATAATATATATATATATATATAATATATATATATATATATAATATATATATATATATATATATATATTATTAACCACAATGCACTTTAATTCTAACGTGGTACGCCCGAGTCCTCGGGCGTACCACGTTTCAATTTCTGCATGTTGCCTCCTCGGTTCTTCCGATGCTGATGGCTTGGAATTAAAGTGCATTGTGGTTGATAAAAATGTATCTCTAGTCACTGGGACCCATTCAGTGCTGTACACACACACACACACACACACACACACACACACACACACACACACATATATATATATATATATGTGTGTGTGTGTGTGCATACAAGAATGCCTAAAGTTGGACATCGTCGACAGGCAGGTGGAAGAAGTTGCGTGGTCTATCACGCCACGATCGACGGTATTCCTTCATACTTGTCCGGTTGTGGTCTCGGTGACCTCTCCGGTCCGGTTGTGTTCTCGGTCACCCACGTGGTCGAGGGAGAGGGAGGGACGGAGGGAGGTTTACGCGGGGCGACTCCAAATCTCACCGAGATAGCAAAGGGCGGTTGCCCCCATTTGCCAAACTCTATCTCATGTGACGCTGAAGTTTTCATCTTCGGAGTGAGGTTTGAAAAAGTGTGTCGTTGCTTGTCGAATATGTGCGTACATCACTGAAGTTTTATTATTACTATTAGCAGTGGTATTATTATTATTATCATCATCATTATTAGTATGATTATTTTTATTGTCAATATTATTATTACTATTATTGATGGTATTACTTTTGTTATCTTTACTATTGTTATTATTACCATTGTTATCATTACTATTATTGTTACCATTGTTATTATTATTATCATTATTATAGTTATTATTATTGTTAAATCGCACAACTGTGTCAACCTCCAGCATATCACTCCCGCAAACTTTCAATATCTCGTCTTCTGTTTGGTCTCCCTCTTCCTCGCTGTGCTTGCCGTCTCGCGTCGGCTCGGCGTCCAATCAATCTACCAAAGGGCTCTGTATGCCCTCCTCCTTCGTGGCCACATCCTCCGCCCAAATCCACTCCCCGGTTATTCCCTCCACAGTATCTTTCATTCCAAAATGCTTTCTTACCTGGCTTGCTCTCCCTTTGCCCTCCACCGTAATGATCCAGTCTCCGCGCATGTCTTTGCTTTGTCCTCATCGCCCTCGTCCCAAGTTCCATTCCCGTAGATCGTTGCTGGCACTGTGCACTGAGTGTAAACGTTGCATTTCAGACGTACAGGTAGAGCCTTTCATACTGCCTTTATATTTACCAAATATCTTCCATACACATGTGATAGTCTTTTTCTTTAATTTCCAAAACTTTTAGTGAGTTTAGCATTCTAAATAATTATACTCTTCAACTTCTTCCATCATCAATTATGTTGTCTTTACCTTGAACTTTAACGTTGCACATTACTTTGAATTTATTTTGATTCATAACCAAACTTTCTTTGAGATGTTTCTTTTTCACGTCACTCAGCATATCTTGTACGTCGTCTGCTGTTTCTGAAGTGAGAATTATGTCATCTACAAATATCAGAGAAGGATATGGAAGGAGCACCTGAATCCTAGTCGTGTGGTCCTCAGGTTCAAGGTGTTTTGCCTTTGTATTATCCGCACACCTCTATGTTGTTGACTTCCTTAACGGTCTATAACAAGCTTCGTTTTTTGTTTTGTTTACTTTGCATCGTCTATACCAGTGGTTCTTAACCTGTGGGGAATTCCCCACTGGTGGGGAATGGCGGAGTTGCCAAGTGGGGAAAACAAAAATTAAGGGCCGTAAAATGGAACAAAAAAGCAAAGCGTATATTTACGTACTAAACACTGCATGGGTTAAAATCGAATTTGTCAAAGACCGATGCTGTGGTGGGAAATGGAGAATTGGCTCTCTAAAAAGTGGGGAATTGGAGAAAAAAGGTTAAGAACCCCTGGTCTATATTGTACTCTGTTTTCTCCCTACGCCTCCGCCATCATCTTTTCTCCGTTTTCCACAGTTTGTGTATTTTTCTCCTTTTGTTCGTTTTTGTTTACTTTTTCGAATAAGAATGTGGTGCTGTTGGGGACGAAAAACGCTTTGGCATCTTGAGCGGCTCTCGACTGGTGGCGGCGGCGGTCAAGAGCACCTTCTTCGGCCACTGCCCGCAACGGGCGAGGAAGAAGCTGCTGACACCATTCCCCAGATACTTAGACGTTGTAGCCTCGGCTTCGCTTCGACGAGGCTCTCGAGGGATTTTATTCTAACAAGCTAAACCACACTTTGTCTCATGCAAGGCGTTCCTTCCACACGGGCTCAAAGCACGTGCGAGTGACATTCCACTCCCAATTAAAATAAGAAAAATAAAAAAAAGCGCTAATGCAAGCCAAAGCAGGGGTGGGAGGTGGATACTATCGCGGCCTACGAGGGAAGCATGGACACCTTTTATAGTCATTGTCATGTTCTGAAGGGGTTATCACACAGGGCTATTTTTCCTCTGACATCCTATCTCCAACCTCCGTTTGAATAACTAGAATATGACTTCGCTGACAGAAACCTAGACTTCTCTGAGAACATATCAGCATTATATCTAACATTCTCATAGGTTTACAATCTCATATTTCATCATTCAGGTTTGCTATATATGACGGAAAGATAATTTGACATTTGGAGATTCGGAAAAATGAAATATTGTAACCGAAGTCGTTTTTACTCAAACGAAGTCTCAGCGGTCGGCGCTGGTGAAGCCCGTGGAAGACCAGTGCGATAACCCCTTGACACTTTCTGGCATTATTTTATCGAATGCAGTGCCAGGCAGTACACAAACATTCAGCACAAACCACCAAGAATTAAACTTTTACCGGACAAAGATTTCTCTTAAAATGAATAGAATTGTCTAGCATAATTTTTTTTTTAATTAAAACATTTTAAATGCTCCAACGGGAACACTGAATCATTCAAAGTATTATTATGTACAAAAAATTGTGTGTGTAAGGTCACACCCACAGATCGGGCAGTATATAAACTTTGAGCTCTTATCCGGGAGGGTAATAGCTGTCGATCACGAATCCAACACGTAATCAAAGAACATGATGAAACACACACATACACACACACACACACATACAAACACACACACACACACGGACACATACTTTCACAAACACACACACTAATCTGAAGAGCAGGGAGTAGAGAGGTTTAGGAAAGAGACCATTCTAATAGTAGAGAGAGTAGACGGGGACGGCACCTGTTGTTTAGTCTGATACACATAGAAACAGTTGACCCAAATAAAGTGGGTTAGTGTTAGCTAGAATAAGACATCTTAAGAGTAAAAAGAATGTCGTCATAGTTGTCTGGAGTTGTTTTACCTTGACGGGATCGGCGTGCACGTCGAGGGGGCCCGGGCCACCGCGCGGGAGCCGCAGGAGCTGCGAGGGGGAAGAGTGGGAAACGTTCCATTAACGGTCATCATGGAGGAGAGGATTCTCATTACATACTTCTTACTTCAGCTCCCAGCACTCACTAGTAGGCGTTACGCCAGTCAGCGGTACCAGCATGTTCCTCCATGTGGCGCTGTCTTGGAAGAAGACCCCCTTCTTCCTCCTTCGGAGTTTCGATGTTGGGCAAGTCATGTCTACTGAGGGCTTCTTCAACAGTTTCTCTCCATCTCATTCTCGGTCTTTCTCTTTCTCGTGGTCTTTTTCCGCCCAGTATCCCCCCCCCCCCCAAGTATCACCTTACAACTGTTTTTTTTTTTTTTTTTTTTTTAATGTCCCAGCCATCTAAGCTGGGCGGCATCTATTTTGATGCCATAGCATGGAGAGGGTTCTCAGTTGGAGGTAAATCTACTCGACTTCAAATTCGGCGTCGTGGTCCCGAGGTCGTTCACTTGCTGCAAATAATCCCTGGCCTTGCTCAGAAGAAAAGTGTTTTTTTTTTTTTTTTTTTTTTTTTTCTTTTCTTTTTTTCCCTCAAGATCGACCACAAAAAGCTAATGTGTTAGGGAGGCAACCTGCTTGGTTTGGTATGTAGGACAGTTCATCCGCTTGGCTTCACAGCATCCAGAGGCCCAACGTCTTTACACACAGTTTCACTTTTCTCTCTAATGGTTTTCTTCCCACTTGCCTTCATACCATTCATTTTCCATCTTTTATTATTTTTTGTAATTATTCATGTACTTGTTTAATTTCAGCCTAGCAATTAAGAGCCAGCACTCTTTAGAATATAAAAAATAATAGTGCTAATAGTAAAGAAGTCGAAATAATCTCAAGAACCGATATGAGAACAGTTACACTCATCATGCACCCTACCGCTCCAATTTATGACTGAAATGCATTTGTTCGATCTGCAACCAACCAATCTAATCCATCCGAGGGAAAAGGCCCTTGTGCAGGAAAAGGGCCTCATAGGGCCTGACGACTGTTGGAATAGAATAGTAACTGCCATCTCGTACGGAATTCGTGTTATCATGCTGGAAATGACGACGATTCGGTTTACGAACTCCCCCCATCAGGAGGCTAGGATGGTGACCCTTGATAGAGGATATTGTAGCGTAGAACTAGATTAATCATGTCCTTGGTCCATAAATTGTTAAGATATTTTACCAACATTTACTCATATAACATCTATTTTCTGAGTATAGAACCCATTTTGGCAAAGCACATATTATATTACATATATTATCATGTAATTTTGACACACTAAAACTTATCGGAAACGAATACAGAGCGAGGATTCAGGTGAAGGGGAGCTAACTAGGGGGAAAATGAAGCCCTTATAGATAGTTAGTGTGATCAAAATAACTTGAGCCATCGGATTGAAGGGGGGAAATATCAGTATGACATATACGAGTACTCACATTGTGGCGATGGTATCAGTATATTACGGCACTAACACCAAGGCAGCGTTATTGCATTTAAATTTACAGGTAGCATGTTAAGATTAACTGTAATTATACTATCACTTTTCCGAGTGGGTACAAGCCCCGCAAACCAAGACAAATATATATGCTATCACTACATGCATACATAGAGAGAAGGTGTCTCATTCATACTCACCAAGGTTATGGCAAATATGCCTTTGAACTGAAACGGTGACGTCATTTTCAGGGAACGAGGCGGACTTCACGATGAAATGTGGATCTTTCAGCTTCAGGAGGACAAGACTGCGATCACCGTCCGAAGATCCCAGCTGACCTCGAGGTGGCCCTCCCTCTGACCTTGCAAGTGTTGCCAACTGTGGGTCACAGTGTTTTCTCCAAGAAGGCTGAAGTTAGTTAGCCCCCAACGCCCGTTTTCGTCAGCTTTCGTCCACCGGTCTGTCGCAAAGAAACCCTCTGTCCATTTGAGAAACTCTTTCGACGTGAACCTCACTCTCGTTTACTGAAAATAGCAGGAAATGATCCTTCCACTTGCCCCAAACGTTCCTTTCATTTGCCCCAAACGTCCCTTCCACTTGCGCCGAGCCAGAAACGTTCCGTCCACGTGTGCTGAGATGGAAACTCTCCCTCCACTGAAGTCGGACCTGAACCCTTCGCTCCAGTTATGCCGAGGACGTCCTCTCTCTCCCGACGCAGGTGAGGGAAGCTCACTGTCCAACACCGGAGGCGCGAAGATTCTCCGTTTTATAGCAGCGAAGGCGAATTAGGAGGAGAGGTGGGGAGGACGACCAGGAGGGGGGGAGTGAGAGAGAGAGAGTTTGCTAAGGACTCTGGGATCAGACAAAGTGACTTGTTGGAGTAAAGGTGTAATGGACTAGCGATGTCAGAGCTGTCGTCATGATTATGGTGATTACTGAGTGGTAATCCCAGCGGTAGCCATCCGTGACGTCTCTTGAGGGAGGATAATTACATTCCTTTCAGTGGATCGTCAACTGCCCCTGATTCCTTCGGCGGAACCCTATGAGGCGGACGTCCGAGAGGATCATCTCCTGGAGGGTGGTCACCAAATTCCTTGATCACCCTCACCATCTGGATATGAAGTCCCGAGGGGTTGGCATTCGGTCCCCGGACCGAGTCAGATATCTCTTTCTGTCCACTTCGACGATCTTTCCTTTACCTTTTTGCAAAAGGAAAATGACTATCGGCGACTGTTAAACGTTTCTTCCAGGAGAGATGATCTGTGAGAGGAACATAAGAATGAAGAAGACATCAAGAGACTCTAAGGCCTACACTAGGCAGTTCCATGTCCATGACCACCTGTCATCCCCAACCATAAAGTTGTCTAACCGTTTCTTAAAACAACCGATAGTTTCAGCGCTCACTACTACATGGTTACTAAATCTATTCCATTCGTTAATCACTCTGTGGGTAAACCAGTTCTTGACCATTTCCTCCTTAAATCTAGATTTGTCCAATTTAAATCCATTATTTCGAGTCTTGCCCTGTTGTCTTAATATGATGACCTTGTTTGCGTCACCCTTGAGGAGCACCAGGGAGGCGACCTACTCCGACGTCTGGCAGGGCTTCGATCGACCGAGAAGTCCGTCAGCCCAGTGGTCATTAGCCGGAATAATCAACGGGTTCCGCGGCCCCATGATATCCGGCAGAGGTCACAGGAGGACCCTCCCAAAGATAGGTCTGCCAAGACCTAGGCGTTGTTTGTGTTGTGCGAGTCTGGGGCCGTTTATCTGTCAACGATCAGTGTCGGGAAAAAACATAGTTTGCATTCGAAGAGCGGCGGAGAACACAGCCCATATTCTCAAATTTGTTCAATTTAGAGAGGGAGAGAGAGGAAAAAAGAGGACGAGGAGTAGGAAGATGCGGAGAAAGAGAAGAGGATGATGATGATGAGAAAATACGGAGGAAGAGGACGAGTAGGAGAGGGAGGAGGAGGAGTAGGCCGTGGAGGAGGAGAAAAAAAAATGGAGATAAGAGAAGGGGAGAAGGAGGAAGAAAAGAAAAAATAGAAGGAATAGGAGAGGTGGAAAAAGAGGAAAAGAAGAAGAAGAGGAGGAGGAGGAGGAGAGGAGGGAGATCGGACTAGGAAGACGCATAAAATTGAAAATAGCAAAGGTGAGGGGAACGGGAGGAAGAATGTCATTATGTGTAGGAATGCTTCTGATTCCATGAGTTGACTTCTGAAAGCACGCGGATTCTGCCTTAAGACGACTGAAATCTTCTAGCATCAGTGAACATGAAATCTGTCAAGGTTGTGGCATCATAACCAAGCGGCTCAGAGAAGATCCCTTGAATATGGAAGGACAAGATCGCTAAGACTTCGATTTTTTTTCCTGCAACATCCTCAAAAAATTTCCAATTTTCGTCAAACCAAGAATACAATTTTATTTGTACTCTTTTCCATCTATAATATTGTCCATCGCAATAGTAACACAGAAGAAATCATATTTGCGATGATGGGTAGAGTCAAATGTTTTGGGGGTCATCCAGGTCATTATTTTGCAGTAAAACAACTTCTACAGACCGAGATTTGTACTTAGCTGTTTTCTTCTTCTTCTTCTTCTTCCTCTTCTATATTTTAAGTTTGCACTGATATCCATGCATGGCTCAGTATACTAAAGTTTACACTGGAAAAGACTGGGGAGTCTCACTCAAGACTGTTAGTTGGTGAGCCGAACATTTAATCACTAATGTCTAGTCCCTCGTCGTTGCATGCTTGAGCGTACACTAAGTCTTCTAGGGGGACAAACTCGATCAAGGGAACTTTCAGACCAAGTTGCATTTCCCTTAGGAAATTAAGGTCACAGCAAAACACTGGAACGTTGAAAGCACTTTCACAAAGCAAATGGCTGAGAGCCAAATAAGGCCAGGCGAAAAAGAAGAAAAATTAATTTAGAAAGCGAGGATGTGTTGTGCTTGAAGTTCAATTAGACAGAATTTATGAACCAAAGTTTTTAAGGCGGAATCAGAAGCTGAACAAACGCGGCCCGAACTCACTAACCTGGCACTAAAGGTGGCGACAAATAACAGAGCGTAATAATGATGGTGGCTCTCAAATATATATATAAATATATATATATACATATATATATATATATATATATATATACATATACATGCAATAAGAACACGAGGAACGTGTCTTTTATAAATGCAAGGTAACTACTTAAGAAAATGAACAAACGGAGCAGAGCGCTTTCGTATATTACATCTTCAGTGTAAAGTACACTGGATGTAATTTACGAAAGCGCTCTGCTCCGTTTGTTTATTTTCTTAAGTGGTTACTTTGCATATATATATATATATATATATTATATATGTATGTATATACATACATGTGTGTGTGTGTGTGTGTGTGTGTGCGCGTGTGTGTATCCTCAAGCTTTTTAATACAGTATTGTACATTATAGGTTTTGTTTTAGCTTATGAAGCGTACCCCAGAATGAGGGGATATCTGATAATCGAAAACCAATTCAGGCCAGGCTCCCACCCCCGCTCCATGATGCAAAATCGATTTGCGCCTATAACCAGGATAAAATCCATAAATGTGCGGAATTTCATCTCAGTACTAAAGAGGTTAAGTAGTCTGGAACACTCCAATAGAATGGAAGGGAAGCTATAGTCTGTCGATTTTATCTTGAGCCCTTTGGCGTGGCCCGGGAAACCCCATTATTGACATACCTAGCGATGACCTGCGCATGGCGACCTCTCTCTGTTAGTCTGTACGTTATCTATTTGTGATATGTATATATACAGTGTATATATATATATATATATATATATATATATATATATATATATATATATGTATGTATATATATCCGTAATACGATTGCATGGTGCTAGGAATAATAGCTTGGGATCTGAGGTAAATTTGGGATCTCTGTAAAACTTTCCTTCTGACGTGGCAATTTGGCATCAAATGAAATGGAAATTTTACAGAGTCGTTCGCCAAGTTAGGGTGTACGAACGTGACAATGACATTCGTGGCATTGGAACAATAAACACCAACAAGAGCAAAGGATTTTCCTAAGAAAAAAAAAAATGTATGTACGAAAAGGAGGGTGGTCAGGTGGAAAGAAATAGCCACGCTCCGCCAATCCAACAAACATCACCCCGGGAATGAACAGTTATCCCCGTCTCCAGTCACACCGCTCCGTCGGCTCAGGGCCAATGCAGCGAAGCCATAGCACCTCCACAGGAAGACCCGATAGAAGAAGGAAAGAAGAAGAAGAAGAAATAAAAGAAAAAAGAAGTAGAAAATTAAAGAAGAAGAAGAAGAAATATGAATAAAAGAAGAGAACGAAAAAAAAAGAGAAAAGAAAAGAAGAAAAAAAAAGGGAAAGGAGACTAAATGAAAGAAGAAAGAGAAGAAGCATAAAAGTAATAGAAGAACAAAAGAAGAAGAAAAACATGAAGAAAAAGAAGGAAGAGAAGAAAAGAAGAAAAGGGAGCGAAGAAGAAGAAGAAAGAACTAGAGGCAGAGGAAGAAAAGAAAACGAAGAATAAGAATGATAAAACGAAGAGGAAAGAATAGTTCAATAAAACGAATGATAGAAAAAAGGGGGGAGGAGAAGAGAAGGCTGGTAGAGTTGACCAGAATATTTCTTAAGGGGATCTACTACGTTTTATCTTTACTCGAAGAATACAAGATTTGTTCTTTGCCGACACCCCCCCCCCCAAAAAAAAAGTATATATATATATATATATATATAACTGCACCTTTGTATAACCAAGATCCGAGTTCTTGATGGCGTCGCATCGAACACGAACCACACAAAGTCGTCGATATGACGTCAACAGCCACGTGATTCTGTGACGCCACGTGACCCTAGTCCCCCCGAGGGACACAATGGTCACTGATATCTTAATTTTGTCCTGAAGACTTCCATCTTTCGAATGTCTTCTAAGGACGCAACCGGGTCAAGTTCCTTGTACTTTTTTTTTCCTTCGGTGGAAATACATAACGGAATATTGAAAAGCCCTCGAACATAATTTGCAAAGAATGTTGCTGTTATGCTGACTAATCGGATAGAAAGGTCTCACGTATGGAGTATTTATGGACTGCAACATTTATGCATTTGGGTCGCGGTAGTATTGCTGTGGGTCGCTGGACGGTCTCGGGGGCGGAAAAGATAGACAAGAATATTATAAAATGAATAAATAAAGGCATCATTTCGAAAGAAGAGTAAAGTAAAACTGAGCAATATTTTAGTGGTGTAAGTGGATCGTCATAAAGATTTATTCACAAAAGTTCTATCATATACTCTCCCAAACTCTGCTTTTGACCCAGGGGGGCGGTGGGCAAGGTGCAGGGATGACCCGTCATCCAGGAGGTGCTCAGATGAGAGGGAGGGTGGGAGGGGTGTGGAGTGTATTTAGGGATGAAATGGGTGGGAGTGTTTTTATGCCTTTCCCTTTTTGGCTACCTCCCTTGGAAGGGGGAAAAGGCCTTGGTATATGTATGTATGTACTAACAGAAGTAGTTATAACAATAAAGCATTGATGTAACATAAGTCGTACGTCACACTCGTCTGCCCATCAGTAAGCGAGTCCGTTTCTGACACTAATGGCCTGTTCACGCTAACGGGTTCAACCGCGGCGGTACAATTACAGTGTAAGTCAGAGGAGGCGTTCACACACAACCGCACATTTTTTCTTTGACTATGCGGTATCGCCGCGGTTCAAGCAGCTAGTGTGAACAGAGCCTTACCCATCATTAGTAGGCGAGCAGCCCAGCAGGACGTCGTCGCTGCGTCGTAGAATTCTGTATAACAGTAATCTTTTACAAATAATAATTATGATAATAATAATAAATAGATAAAAATTGTACATAAATTTCATTAGTGTATTTTTGTCACATTATTATTATTTTTCATAATGCGGAACTTAGTAATATAAATTAGTTCCATAAAATATGAATAATATATAAATATATCTAAATGACTGATAATTAATTAACACTACATGCACACCTATTTTGGGTGGCCAGGCCAAGCCAGGCCAAGATGAGCTTTGGGTTGGCAGCCAAAAACGGCTGGGAATCACTGCACTAAATACGCGTTGCATAGAAACGGTTAAGGCAAGAAAAAGATTATTAGTGGGGGTTGCTGGTGAGAAGAGACGCCCTCCCCAAAAAAGACGGGCGGGGGAGGGGGAGGCGGGGCGAGCTTACCTTGGACACATGTTCTAGCCTTCCCAGCAGCCACGTACCTCCTCCTTCTCTTCCTCCTCCTCCTCCTTCTCTTCCT